>NW_023230335.1:0-861 GCF_002007445.2 Ailuropoda melanoleuca
TTAGCAAAGTAGGAAAAGTTGGGTGCAAAAATCAGAAAATTTGCCACCAACTATCTCAGCCTGATGTACTAATATGGGTAGTTTTCAAAAGATGAACCAAAATCTGCTACCAATCTGATGAACCTCTGGGAAGCTCCTCACACAAACTCATCCAATCTGCTTCCAGCCAAAGGGTATACCTAATGGGTTCCATCGAAGCGACTGTGAATCTCAAAAACCTCAGGTAATCTTCCACTGACCAGCTCAGTCTACTGAACCAATGTGATAACACCAAGCCTAGAAGCAGTCTGAACTTCAGGTCCTCACATATCTGTTTTCAATGACCTCTGGAGCTTCTCCTTCTCTTCTACCTCTATAGACTCTCACTGATGACTATGTAATAAGAAGGATTATGGGGGATGTTCATGTTTTTGAGAGTCTCTTAACTTTGTCTGTAAAATATTTATTCAACAGTTATTTAGTCTCTACCATAGTCACAATACTAAGCTTGGTGCTATAAAAGGTACCAAGAAACAAGAGGAGTAACCACTGACATCAGGAAGCTTACAGCCAATTTAGAGACAGGATACCTCCAGGAACTATAATTGGTTGGATATTGGGCTAGACACACAAGATGTAGGGGCCACACAATCCTTTCAGTGCTACACCAAACCCATGTTTTTAAGATACTAAATGTTACTTACAGTAAGAGAATAACATGTGAAAATCAGGTAAGCCCTCAGAGATTCCCTGCGGTGTGTGTCTCTTGCTTGAAGAAAGCACAAAGGAAATATCATGTGGAATCCCTCTAGTGAGCCCATGAGACCTACACAAGGAAACTCTTCAAGCTGGGTTTTGAGAACAAGACTGGCGCTTCTTTGC
>NW_023230336.1:0-3192 GCF_002007445.2 Ailuropoda melanoleuca
AAAAAACCCTGCCTGTCATTCTATTGCATGGAGCTATATTCGAATTTTATCTGGTAGATGTGATTCTCTTTGATCAGGTTGGCCGTTTGAAGGGATTTGGAGCAGAACAGATAATCCGAACTTTGAGCATAAATCAGGGGCTGTGGGCTGATGGATGCCTGGCACTTTCTTATGATAATGTATGATTGGTGGGTGTGTGGGGGGGATACCACAGTCTTATCTCAGTGCAGCAGCAGCCAAGGGAGGGGGGATGTCTGGAGTCCAAAGGGAAGAGGGGGTGGGGGCATAATAGTAGGGTTTTCTTTTTCTTTCTTCCTTTTTCTTTTTCTTTCTTCTTTCTTTCTTTCTTTCTTTCTTTCTTTCTTTCTTTCTTTCTCTCTCTCCCTTTCTTTCTTTCTTCTTTCTTCTTTTTTTTTTTTTTAACAGAGACTGTGAAACTGAGCTAAAAATGCTCTTGGCCATGGCTGGAAACGCAGCGTTTCAGAACTTGATGGTGGCAAGGTACCAAAATATCCGGGCAAAAGCAGAGTTGACTGGCAATCCTTTCTCCCTGATTATGTTTAATTTGCTGTCACTAGAATTTCAGAGAACAAGGACTGCCTGAGCCCCCTTCCTGGAGATTCCTTAGGTGTGAATGGGAGAAGAAACTCCTGCTTGCTTCCTGTATTATCTCCTATAACACTCAAGACTTATGGAAAATTCTTGTCTTTCAGGAGGCACGCATACTGTAGTCTGGGACAACAGGTCGACCCGGGGAAGAATCCTGTTGGTACCTGGGGACTCTGGGACTGTACAGAGCAATTCTGCACCAGAGTACATAAATAAAATCTACCTGGACCACTACTTTAGTGCATGGGACTCCCTCCTTATAGCCACAAAAAAGAAAACAAATAGAAAGTGAAATGATAGTAAACATCGAGTATATTACCACTGATTTATTATTATTATTTTTTTTTAAGATCGTATTTATTTATTTGAGAGAGAGAGCATGAGCTGGGGAGAGGAGCAGAGGGAGAGGGAAAAGCGGACACCCTGCTGAGCAGGGAACCCAATGCGGGGCTCGCCTTACTAGCTAACACTTGTTGCCCAGTGAGTACATGTCACACACTATTTTAGATGCTTTATGCCCATTAGCTTACAAGACTGGAAAGAGAAAGAAAGAACTCAATATAAAAATCTCAATATATGTGTGTGAAGTTGAGATGCTAACTCAGAGATGGTTTCCGAGAAATAATCCCAATCCTCTCTTCAGTCATTTCCTTATTATGTATTATTGTACTTCTCAACCTCCAAAGGGGTTTTTATGGGGTTTTTTTTAAGGTTTTATTTATTTATTTGTCAGAGAGAGAGAGAGCATAAGCAGGGGAGCGGCAGGCAGAGGGAGAAGCAGGCTCCCCACTGAGCAAGGAGCCCCCTGCAGGACTCGATTCCAGAACCCTGGGACCATGACCTGAGCTGAAGGCTTAACCAACTAAGCCATCCAGATGTCCCCCTCCAAAGGTTTTAAAAATCTTTCTTCCCCCCTAGATTTGGTACAGGCCTATGATCACACATTCCTTCTGATTTAATATGATGGACAAAACTGGAAAAGCAAGAGGGCTCACAGTTAGTTGCTAATATAGTTGGGAAAAGTGGACAGAACCATCAGAAGGAGAAGCTCATTTGCAGAGTTTTTGACAACCTTACAACATTCACAGAGAACTGCGGGGCACAATGGCTGGGCCAGGCCAGCACAGCGCTTCCCCGCACATTTCTGTATCGCATTCAAGGCCCTCACCTTTCACGTTCCCCTTCCGAACCAGGAAAACTGCTTGGTGGACTCCCAGCGAGTCCGCTAAAATTGAGAAGCAAACTGAGAACTGGAAATGAATGTTGCTTTATATCTATAATCACACTGAAATAGCGGAGGATATCAGACTGTTGTAACAGCAACACAATAGATGGTAGATTGAAGAGAGGCCGGGGGCCAAGATAAGAGGACTGCCAAAGATTAAAGTCGACTGAGGAAGACGATGGAAACCTACAGCTGTCCCTGGGGAGAAAGCAAGTCAGTGACAAGGGCCCAGGAAAAACAAGATGGCAATGACTAGTCTTCTTCCTCTCTCAGTGAGACTAGAGAAGATTCCAGCAACATGTAATTGGATAAAAAGGCAGGCTTGGAAGAAGCTAGTCACACAGGTGTCTGAGAAGCACAAGCTGGCACAATTGGGGTGGTCAGGGCCTGAGGCTGTCCTGCCTGTGTCTACATCTATGACTCAGGCTGTCCCTTGGGTGGTTTAACTCTAGGGAGGAAGGGAGGCACGCAATTCACAGAGGTAGCCCCTTGAGAGGGCCTTGTCAATGGTACAATTCAGGTGGCATTCTGGGAAAGGGGGACAACTGGACAAAGAGACTAGGGCAGCTCTAGTTCTCAAGCCCCCTTGCCCCCATCCCCTCCAGGGGAGGGATAGCGTGTCAATGGTCCTAAGGGAGGTGAGTGGGCATTTCTTTCTTTTTTCCTTTCTCCAGTTTGAAGTTCACCAGTATCCGGTCATTCCATTCTCTGCATTTCTATAATTGAATCACTCAAGTGTGTTGACACTTTCTGTAAGTTAAAATTCATAACAATTCTGAGAGAAGTATTTCAACTATTTCCAGAAGTTTAAGAAAGGGCCATCTGTCGACTAGAAGTATTTGGTGAAACTAAATACCTGCAAAGTTCACGGAGGTAAATAGCAAAGGGGAGGGGAGGGGGGTCAGAGCTTGCAGGTGGCGGAGACTCACTGTTCCACCATTTCCTGTTTATAGACCAACAGCCAACACTCGGGTTTGGATCAGTCTGCCTCTGCTCACCCTCTTCTCTCCAGCTGAATTGTTCTTCTTCCAAATCCAACTATCCAAACCCCTGTCATCTCTCACTGCGGAGATGTGGAACTGTGAAGTTTCCCTTCTTTTCATAGCTGGAGGTAACCTTTCCTTTCCCACGGGCCCCCAACAATCACGCTGCTATTACGTGCCATTTAAAGATACTAGCTAACTTCTTAAATTTTTCATTTAGCGTCATTCCTTACGTACACGTCGGAGCCCCCTTCTAGACTGTTATCTCTTTAATATTGATTGAATGAGCATGCAGGAGGTCAAAAGTTTAGGAGGAATTGAAAAAAATATATAGAAGGCAATCAGAAAGTTTGCTGAATGCATAAATAAATAATA
>NW_023230337.1:0-861 GCF_002007445.2 Ailuropoda melanoleuca
AAGAAAGAGAGATAGAGGCAGAGAAACAGAGAGAAACAGAGAAGTTCATAAGTGATGACTGTTTTCCTTGGTATAGAAAATTCAGCTACTAAGTCGTTGTTCCCTGAATCGGAGGTGGCCCGTAACAGGGCCCTCTTCTGGCTCTCCCAAGAGATTAACTAGACTGAGAAATTGGCAAGGATAGAAGAAATGCACCAGGCTTTCTGTGTTGACATTGTGAATGCTTTAACAAGGACACTGCAGGAGAACTCTGCTTTGGGATTACTGTCTTCGTTCAGGCTATTGGAACAAAATACCATAGATTGGGTAGTTTAATCAACAAGCGTTTATTTCTCACTGTTCTGAAGGTTGCAGAGTCCAAGATGAAGGTAGCAGCAGGTTTGGTTCCTGGTCAGAGCTCTCTTCCTGGTTTGCAGAGCAGGTGTCTTCTTGCTGTGTCTTCACAGGGTGGAGAGATATCACCTCTCTTGTGTCTCTTCTTTTCAGGGTACTAATTCCATTCACGAGGCCCCCATCTACAAGACATAATTGCCTCCCAAAGGCCCCACCTCCAAATACCATCACACTAGGGAACAGGACTTTGACATAAGAATCTGGGGGAGACACTAATCTTCAGTTTATAGCTCTTACTAATACATGAACAGTATAATATAAGGAGAAACATAGGACACATTGATGTAGTTTTTGGAGTAGTGTTGTTGGGGTCTGGAGCTAATGACCAACAATTCTCTAGACCTCTTCAGTGCAAAAAGGTGGTTTTATTAAAGTACAGGGACAGGACCTGTGGGCAGAAAGAGCAGGCTGCCTCCGAGGCTGCTTGCTGCTCCAAGAGTGTGAGGAGCAACTGATAATATTCCTCGC
>NW_023230338.1:0-861 GCF_002007445.2 Ailuropoda melanoleuca
AAGCAGAGAGATTTGAAGATGCTCACTTTGAAAATTGGAGTGATGTGGTTACAAGCTATGGAATGCTGGCAGTCACCAGTGCAGATTCACCCCTAGAAACTCTGGATGGTGCATAGCCCAGCTGACACCTTGATTTCAACCCAATGATACTGATTATAGACTTCTGGACCCTGGAACCTTGAGTGAATAAATTTCTGTTGTTTTAAACCACCTAGTTTTTGATAATTTGTTATAGCAGCCTCAGAGAACTAATATATCAAAGATTTTATAAAAATGATCAAAGTGGGTACCAGTCAGCTGTGGGGAGTTTTTCCCTATGGAGAGCTGTTTCTGTGCTATG
Source organism: Ailuropoda melanoleuca (assembly GCF_002007445.2). Lineage (NCBI taxonomy): Eukaryota > Metazoa > Chordata > Mammalia > Carnivora > Ursidae > Ailuropoda > Ailuropoda melanoleuca. Next base: position 341 of record NW_023230338.1, read on the forward strand.
AGGCCCAAGTGGCAAAATAAGATGGGGTTACCTCAACTCTGTTGAGGGGGCTTCCATGGGAGAATGCAGAGGTCTTGAGTTGAGAGAGATGGGGTCCAGTGTGACTCATCGTTGAGAAAGACAAGGCATCATGGAGCAAGACAGAAGGTGATGCCCGGATTTCTGGGGGTAAGGGATGCATGAGGGTGAACAAGAAGAGAATTAGTGCAGAGTCCACTTAGATCTTCTCCAGGGTTGGCTACATAATTTGTGCTGTCCAGTACAAAATAAAGATGTGTGCTCCTTGTTTAAACAGAAGGATTTTCCACCTTTCTTCTGCAGTCTCTCCACCTTTAGTGGTAGGCAGGATAATGGTCCCCCTAATATGTTCATCTCCTAATCCTTGGAACCTATAAATAGATTACATGGTAAAGGGAAATTAAAGTTGCAAATCAGCTGACCTTAAAGGGGGGGTGTGGTAGCAATTGCACTACTGGGTATTTACCCCAAAGATAAAGATGTAGTGAAGAGAAGGGCCATAT
>NW_023230339.1:0-861 GCF_002007445.2 Ailuropoda melanoleuca
AGAAAGAAAGAAAGAAAGAAAGAAAGAAAGAAAGAAAAGAAAGAAAGAAAGAAAGAAAGGAAGGAAGGAAGAAAGAAAAGAAAGAAAGGAAGAAACCCACAGAGCAAAAAAAAGAAAAAAATGTTCGCCCTCCTAAGTAGTGGGAGGAAGCTAACTATGGTAACCTTGAGTAACATTTCACGGACACCGAATCAGCAAACAGGATTTTCACGATAGCATCAAGGGCTGTGGTAAACAGGTAAACTCAGATGTTGCCCGTAACATTCTAAATTGGCTTAACCTTCCTGAAATCAGTATATATTCACCAACAAGTGCAAAAAATTGTGAACTGTGTTCACAGTCTTTGAAGCAGGAACCTCGCTTCTGAGAATTGGTTCCAGGAAACAATAGAACTAGAAACGGGGCACAGCAAGATGCGTATTTATTGCATCATTCTCGAAAATTGGGAAAACCGGAAAGTAGAGAATGTCCCTAACTAGAGGAGGGAGGCTACGTAATTTACACTCCCTCAACTCCGTAGCTGTTAGATAGTCATTAAAAATTACAGTTATGTGTAATGTGTATCAATGTTGACAAGATAACTTGGTGGGACCGTGCACAATGGTGACAGTTTCTTCCAGCCTCAAGGCCTTCCTGTGTTTGTGCTTCGTCAACGGGCATCCTTCCCAGGCTGCTTGCTGCAAGCCCGTTTCTTCTCAGCATTCAGGTCTCAACTTAAATGTAATTTTCTCAGGAAACCTTCCTGTCACCTGCCTGGGACAGTCCCATCCCTCTCTGCCACATCACCTATTTTCATTCCTTGCTTGAACTTCTCACTCTGGGAAGTGCTCTTGGTCCATCCTGGCCTTCTTTTTTTTTTTT
>NW_023230340.1:0-861 GCF_002007445.2 Ailuropoda melanoleuca
ACAGGAAAAAAATAAAATAAATCAAAATGTGAAGAACTACAGAGTAGGTGGTCTCTCATTCCCTCTCCATCATTTAAAATTTTTCTTAAAGTTTCTTTTTTTTTTAATTTTTAAAGTTTTAATTTGTACAAGCAATTTAAGAACTTTCTCTGTTTCTTCTACAGAAATTTATCTTTATGAACTCTATATCTACTGAGGTCAATTTTTGGGAAAACCATATTTTCCTAGATAATTATCCATTTATCCAGTGTTTCAAGTTATTCGCATAGAGGTCTGCAAAGTAGTCTTATTTAAAAAAGAAAAATTCTCTCTTTGAATGACTTGTTTCCCCCAATGTCATTAATTTTCTGTATTTGTGCTTTCCCTGCTTTCCCCCTCAATTTAGTTAGCTAGTGCTTTGTTTATTTTGTTGTTTTAAGAAATTCATAGCTTGTTTTATTAATTAGATCTGCTGTTTTTCTGTTGTCTTTCTCGTGAATTTGGTTTCATATTGATTATTTCTTTCTTGTGTTATATTTTGGTGTACTTTGTTACTGTACTGATGGTTGTTTTGTTTGACTTTTATGAGACTGGAATTTAGCTTATATTTTCATTCTTTTCTATATATTGATAAAGTGTTTAAGGCTATGAATTTTCCCCTACAAACAGCTTTAAATATATCCCATAGATTCTGAACTGTAGTGTTTCAATCATCGTAAAGATTAAAGAGACAGTGAGTCTTCTTTGGGCTTCCCTTTCTTGTAGCTCTGGCTGTCTATCAAAAGCATTTAAGCCCTCAATTTTGCCATCATAATTCTTTAATAGTACATTTTTCAGGATTGGTTTTGGTATACAGACTCTAGGAAGCCTAATACATTTTAG
>NW_023230341.1:0-233 GCF_002007445.2 Ailuropoda melanoleuca
TGGAGGTGTTTTCCTGGACGCTCTGCTTTATTACCAATGAGAAGGGCGCTGAGTCCTCGTAAATCTTGAAGTTTTTCGTTCATGCTCCCTTACTCATGAGAGATGATGATCGTTGATATTTCCCTGGACTGTGTGGTTTCTCAGAGACCACTATGGGTCACTCTCGTCAGGCTTCCGGGACCACTTTCCCTCATGTTTCCCTATTCACGAAGGGTGATGATAGTGCTAAGACA
>NW_023230341.1:373-575 GCF_002007445.2 Ailuropoda melanoleuca
TGTTTCACTCACGGTACCAAAGCACCTTGATTCCTGTTCCACCTTCCATAAGGCCATCGTGACTTCTAGAGCTTTCCCCACACACTTTGTTTTTTTGTTCTATGGGCTGAAACCTCCCCAGGCCCCTACAACCAAAGTGGAATCGGGGTCCCCAGTGAAAATGCTGCTGTTCGCTGGAGGTGTTTTCCTGGACGCTCTGCTT
>NW_023230342.1:0-861 GCF_002007445.2 Ailuropoda melanoleuca
GATAATGAACAACTTATTCAAAGTCACAGAGTCCTTGGTACAATCAATACTAAAGCCCATTTTATTTATGTCTTAGTGGGAGCATTTTACCCCTGCCACCTTCTACCTAAAAACAGGATCAATGATATTGCCATTAGGGCAAGCTAAAGATATGTGTACTTGAGAGTCCATTGGTTACTTTTTTACATGATACTAATAGTCAGCTTCCTACTCTAGCTACACTGATGGAACCTGGGTTCACTACCCCTGTCTCGGTGTGAAAGGCACATAAGTTGACACATAAATGTCTTGTTAATAATCACCTCATTTAGAAAGAATTATACATTTGCTCTTTGACAAATTTAACCTTAAAAATCAAACCCATTTGCAAAGATATAGTATAACTTTTGATTGTACCAATGGCCTTATTATTTTTACTTATGGACTGAAGTCATGGTAATATTTTTGCAAATTTTTTTCCCTTAAGTCATTTTTCCCTAGCCTTTCACTCATAGTGACTGAAAGAAATTTTGACAGGTAGACAAAACCCTGTGAGGCAAAACCATGGAAAATGTCAAAGAGTACTCACTAGTGAGTCAACAAGAAAAGAGATAGAGGCATGGGGCCCACTGGCAATAAGTGGGCACTGCAAGATGTCTAGAGAGAATATCTCACTGTCCCTTTCACCACTAGGCAACTCCAGCAACTGTGGTTTCATTTAAAATGGCTTGTTTCCATTATTTATCTATAAACAAAATCAGATTCATTACCCCTGCCCCTCCATTGTCCCAACCAATTCTTTATTCCCCATTTCGGTTAATCACATTAGCCTTGCCAACCTGAGCCAGAAAACTGAGTCATTGTGGCACATTCTCCTATGTT
>NW_023230343.1:0-861 GCF_002007445.2 Ailuropoda melanoleuca
ATTGAAGGCTCTGCCTACATTTTGCCACATTGACAAGTTTCCTTACAGAGGTTTAAAACATGACGATTTCAAGCAGTAATTCTAATGATAAGTCTCATGAAATCGCTTACGCGTACGAGGCACCGTGGCTGATGATTGCAGGCTTGATAAACTGGTATTGGCTCTTCCAGATGCTGAATCAATAGCATGCCAGATTCTGTGGGAAAACGTACATAGAGAATAACGGACAAGATTTCCGTAGTTTCAAAAAAAGTTGAACTAGAATGATCCATTTCAGTTAGGTGAAGAGCTAAGGACTGCTGAATCAGCAGCCATACATTTATTGATTTCTATGCATAGAAACAGGCTATCAGCCAACCTATCCCCCATTCCTGCCAATGAGGTCCAAATATGAAACCATGACTATACTAGGTCGTACCATCTGCTCTGTCTATTCTTTTTAATGCTCTATCCTGGACCATGTTTCTAAGCATTTTTTTTTCCTTTTTTTTTTGGATGGTGAAACAGGAAAGTTTATTTCAATGAGGCAACACTGGGAAGACTGCAGGCTAGCATCTCAAAGACTTCCTTTCCCCGTTTCTAAGCATATTAATATATCCCCACCACCATTTAACCAAGAGTCAGACTCCAGGCCAACCTTCCCACTGGATCTGCAGACACGCATAACATTTCCAGATAGGTGTGGCAACAAAGAGATGTTCATCTTCAATAAAAGAAAATTCAAAATACACAACTGGATCCATTTGTCATATAACAGGCTTTAAAATAACAATAACTACAATCTAGGTGAAGGGGTGTGTATGGGGAAAAGGAATTGATACGGTCACTGCTGGTAGAAGTGTAAGTTAGTGCAATATGATA
>NW_023230344.1:0-861 GCF_002007445.2 Ailuropoda melanoleuca
AAAGAAGCAGAGCCACCCTTTCCATGCTTAGGGTAGCACTCAATCCCAAATGCTCTCAAAAGAAATTTTGTAAGAAGACATTACATCCCAAAATTGCAAAAAAGCAAAACATTATATATAGATAGATAGATATGTATCTATATATATATGTGTGTGTGTTTTATATATATATATAAAGTTGAGAAAGCAAAGCAAAACTTATATATATAGAGAGTGAAAAAAGGACGAAAATGAAGCATTTATCTATAAAATGTCCACAGCTGATGAATCACTGAACACGACATCAAAAACAAGATGTACTATATGTTGGCTGAGTGAATTTAAATAATTTAAATAACAAAAGAAAATATAGCATATCTACATTGTTCATGCATTCATTTTCAAAATTCATTCATTCTAGAACAAGTAATTATCAGTAATGACGGTTATGTAAATGACACTCAAGTGGTACAATTTCATGATGTATCTTCCCTAGAAACTAATAAAATTTGAAAAGCAAAAATTTGAAAAAATTTTTAAAAAGAAAAGAAAAAAAAGAAATTTTGTTCCCTTATCTTCAAGGCTGACTTTTAGTTATGCTTATTCCAAAAGAGGGTTTTACATGAAAGGCTATGGACTCTGGGAAACAAATTGAGGACTTCAGAGGGGAGGGGGGGTGGGGGAATGGGATAGGCCAGTGATGGGTATTAAGGAGGGCACGTATTGCATGGGGCACTGGGTGTTATACACGTAATGAATCATCGAACTTTACATCAAAAACCAGGGATGGGGGTGCCTGGGTAGCACAGACGTTAAGCGTCTGCCTTCAGCTCAGGGTGTGATCCCAGCGTTCTGGGTTCGAGCCCCACATCAGGCTCCTCC
>NW_023230345.1:0-861 GCF_002007445.2 Ailuropoda melanoleuca
CTCTTCATCCCCTGGCATTAGTGCATCATGTACCTCTAAAAATATAGCAAGATGGAGCATTCGTGTTTAGACTCTGAGAATACTACTACTTACAAAAACAGAAGGAAACATTAACTGAGGGGCCAGACACAGCGTTAAGAGCTTTACACTAATAATCTCATTTATGCTCAAATACTATGAGGTAGATGTTCCTATTTTCCTCATTTTTCAGATGAGGAAATTGAGACTTAGAAAAGTGATATAGATTTCCATTTCCAGGAATATGATGAGATAGGTATCTGGACAGCTGGAAACCACTACAACTTCTGGACAAAATATAATTTTTTTAATCATCCTTAAAACATCAAACAAAAAAAAGTAGAAAATCTCAAGCTAGGCATTGAATGAAGGCAGGAATCTAGAGAAGCAAGTGGTGTACTGTTATCCTGACAGCATTTGACAAACCACGTGAGTGCAGACTTTGACTTTCACAGCATTTTGAAGAATGGGAGCAGAGAACAAAGCCCAAGGCTACTCCAAGGTGGGAAGTCTAATAGCAGATTCTCCTCCTACCAGAATTCTAGAATTCCCGAGGGCTATCCCCTCAGGGTAAGGGTAAATTACAAATAAACCCCCAAAATACCTTCAACGGAAAATTGACTATTTCAGTTTTGGCAAGAGTAGAGAGGGGAGAAGCTGCAGCTGAATCATAGGTCAGCTTTTTCTGGTTTGTGGCCCAAATTCAGGCTACCTAAATGGTCTGATAAACCTCTAGCCAAGCATTTAATTCCGACCAATCCCAGATTGATTGTACCCTCCAAGTATTTGGTAGAAGGAAATGCAAATCCCCTTGGGGATTTATGTGACCAAGACACATCATGA
>NW_023230346.1:0-861 GCF_002007445.2 Ailuropoda melanoleuca
AGTGCTGGAAGAGGTTTTCTGGAGCTCCTCATATGCAAAGGAGAAGACCAAGGCTGCTTCGGCCCATGTGGCCTGTTGGCAGCAGGATGGGAGCTGAGGTGTGGCTCCTTCCTCTGGATGGTGAGTTCCCTGGGATGACCGGGGCAAGGTGCTCGCTGCTCCTGCCGGCTGAGGGCACCCCTCCTGTGGGCCAGAGCCATGATGCGCAGGTGTGGGGAGCCCACACATGGGTCAGCCGTCTGGGAGAGCCTGCCCCACTCTCAGGAGCTCTGTGATGCCAGCAACACCCATTTGTACCCACTCTGGCCAGTGGACTGTGGCTCAGGTGTGGCTCCTTGGGTCCTGCAGGACTTGGGGGCAGAGTGAGTCAGTTCTTGGGGGAAGGTTGTAGGACTCCTGAGCCCACAGGAGGGGGCATCAGGACCAAAGGAAGCCACAAAGATTTTACTTTAAAAATCCAGATCTTCCTCCAATTTGTCCTCACAAGGGGCCTAAGGAGAACATTGCCTGGTGTTGTCCTGAATTCAGCAATGTTTGGAAGACAGAACCAGAACTAGGACACGCATTATAGAGAAAACAACCCAAACCCTACTCACCTTACAAGACCAGCTCGGGCGTGCACCCTCTGTGAAGACTTTCTCAGTCTCTGTAGAATCCCGGTCCCTATGCGTTAAAAACCAAGGCCTTGCCGTGTGCGTCACGGTGTGTGTGCGAATGAGGCAAATGCCCAAGTGTGGCCGTCTGACCACCCTCAGCATGCTGGGTGTGCAAGCTCGAGCCCCGCATCCCTGCCTCGTGGCTGCCGGGGAATCCGCACCACCGGCAAGCTGTTGGGCTCGTGAGGACCTCGGCCCACACGAC
>NW_023230347.1:0-3224 GCF_002007445.2 Ailuropoda melanoleuca
TTTTTAAAATTGTGTTCTTCAATAGTGCCTCTTTTATTTGCATGCCTGACTGCACGTGTAGTAATAGGCAAACTGAAGAAATCTTTGTGAAATAATCAGGATTCCCCCCAAAATGAACCTTATCCCTTTGGGTGGCCATCTAATATTTATGAAGTGCCAGCCTTTGAATGGTACACACCCCAGATGAGCCAGCTGGCCCACTAGCTATTGTGCTAACCTAACAAGCTCACCAGATGCTTGTTATCTATCTACTTTCTCCTTTCATATTGTTTTGGAGGTGTCTTTTAATCCCAGTGTTGCCATTATGAACTAGAAAATGATGTCAGGTTGTAATGTTTAAGTACGTGGAGATGTGGCCCTTTGAAATCTTCAGAAGGGGTGTTCAGGTCCTTCTCAAGAGGTCCTGGCACCACCATGGATCAATCCAGGGGTGTAGGTCAAAAGGCCCAGCTGGGTTTGTAGGATTTCTTGTGTCTTTGTTTCACTGGGAAGCAGTGGCGTTAGCATGATGCAAGGGGTGGAAGGCAAAGCATGGGAGAAACAGTAGAGTTTGTAGAGTTGTGAAGTATATGGATTTGAATCAGACCCAGTTCAAGTTCAGACTGTTATTTGCTAGCTATGTGAGCATGCACAAGTTACTTAACCTCTCTAAAGATCAGTTTCTTCACGTGCAAAGTAGGAATAGGGCTATTGAGTCTTTGCTGGGTGGGGGAATCATGGTAGATAACACCCCCTACCTTATTTAACCAGGTTGTGAGCTAACCAGAAATGAGACAAAGCACTAGACAGATGGAGGTCAACATGTCACCTTTATTATTGTTAAAGCTGATATGAAAGACTGTGGCATCTTTCTAAGGGCAAGTGAGCTTCACAGCCAGAACTTTCTATGCAGCAGCCCCAGCCCAGGACAGCATGCTCCCTCCAGGGGTAGGGCACAGTGTGTGCTGTCTCAGAATGGGGAAGAGAGGTGGCCTGCCTCATCCCCATTTCTTCCTCCATGCTCTACTATCAGATTAGCATGAGGGGACAGCATGAGGAAGTGGGGAGAAGCTGGGACTGTTGCATTTATGGGTCATACCTTCATGGAAGGCAACACCAAGAGTGGAGGAAAACCCATTGCCCCTAACAGGAGCAACTTCAGAGGATTCTAATAAGGATTCTGTGAGATGAGGGAACGTGTTTGGCAAATGCTAAATGTTCAACAAAATGTATTAATTGATGTTATTGTATTATCACCAAGCACGAGGATAATGGCAAGGAAATGAGGTGAGGGTCGTTTTCAGGGAAAAATAGAGGAGTTTGGAAAATGATGTGTGTTGTACTCATGGGGAAAAAAATAAACACTTTAGGATATCTTTAAACTAGACAAGAGATAAGTGACTGTACTTACCAGGCTCTGTTATTGTTGCCCTGGGACAGGAAAGCCAGCCTGAGAGTTCAGGACAGGTAGAAGGAGATTGGATTTAAAGTAGCTGAGAGGAAACAGAGTCCTTAACTAGATGAATGTGAAACAAGAAGATGTCATTGAACTGGGTGAGGGAGATCCTTCCAGTGATTATTCTCCTGGGATGATTTCTGGGTCTTGGGCAGTTGACCAATCCCTCCCTATGTGGTTTCTTGTTTGGGGCATGAGATGGAAGCCATGTGCTTCCCCAGTGTGAGGTTTCTACTAGTTCATTAGCCCCAGATTTTTCTTTTGGGTATGATTACTTTTTTCTTGAGTTGAAAAAAAATGCAGACAAAGGCAGGTGTGGTGTGGGGAAGCACTTCAGTTTTGACCTACATCCCCCTCATTCCATCCTGACCCTACTTGAAGCTCATGAGCTCTTCTGAGATTTTCTTTCTTTCTTCTGAGATTTTTCCTGTTAATTCTTACACAGTATTAAAACATAAACTTGCTGTAAATTTCAAAAGCAGTAATTATTCCGGATCTTTGTTGGCCTCTGTTTTGAGCTAGGCATGATCTCCGTTTAAGGCAATTTTCTAAATTGCTCCTCTTAAATCTTCCTTTGGGAATTAGCATCCAGGGGATTTTCTCCTCTTCCTCTTCCACCCTGTCTCCTCACTTCTTTAGTAGTGGACCTTAAAGTCCCTGGCTGTGTATAAATGATGTTAAAGGTAGCCAATTGCACTTTCTAAGATTCAAGGGTGACTCACTTTATCTCCAGAGGAAGCCTCGCATTGGCAAGTTACTATTGTCTCCCTTCACAAAACAGTAATTTCAAGTTATTGCCAGAGAGATGAAGTCAGAGGGAAGCTGGGGTAGTGGAAATGTGGTAACACAGAAACATGCTTAAAAGCTGAGAGTGAAAAACAGTGAATTCGAGGAGAGAAAGATGAAGACCATGATGGAGGAAAGAGCATGAGAATATGCCAGTATTCACCGTGTCAAGAGGGTTACTCAGGTCGCTTTGGGAGATGGTGGTTCTAATTATCTGGCAGATAATTTTAAGGAAAAAGCATGTAATTGCATGAATAAACATGCTTGCTCTGGAAGAATGCTCTAGTAGTCTTGATGTGTACAAGGATATGCAGATCGGTTCCCATGACCTCTCACCTGCTATTCACCTTTGCTCAATGTGAGCTGAGACATGGCCTCTATGGTTCGAGGAGAAACAATCTAACTGTGGCTCAGGTGACTGGGAATGGAAACTTGCCATGACGCTTTGAGGAAGCACATTTCAGATCCTCCCCGAATGTGAAGCAAGCTCTTGAAATTGTAAATCTAATGACACCATGAAGTGTGTTTTGATGTTTCAATCAATGGGCATTTCACAGTAACGGTTCCACAGCTGAGCAAGCCTGTATTTGGTTAAAAAGTTGGCCTATTTTGAAGTCCCTGAATTTCGAGTAAACCAAGGGGCTGCCAATCAATGTGGCAGCTGAGACATTTGCTCTATGAAGCAAAAACAATAGGACTCAACTCCCAAGTTTGAAAATTAATGCCATTTTGTTGTTTCTTTTAAAAGTCAATCTTTTTTTCTTTGAGTTGCTCTTCATAGCATCTGCTAAGTGGCTTTGTTGTTGGATTTTAGGGCTTGGCGCAGTATTCCGTCCTCTTTTATGGCTATTATGACAATAAACGAACAATTGGCTGGATGAATTTCAGGCTGCCGCTCTCCTATTTTCTGGTGGGGATCATGAGCATTGGATACAGCTTTCTGGTTGTCCTTAAAGCGTAAGTTTCATTGGTCTCTTGGGAAGCGAGCCATGATTTCTGGAAT
>NW_023230349.1:0-861 GCF_002007445.2 Ailuropoda melanoleuca
CACCCCTCAGAATCAATTGACCATAGCGAAGTTTTCAAGTCAGGTTCGTTATTTCAAGTCTATAAGAGATATATTTGTGGAAGTTTAGTATGTTCGTAAGAACTTTATATTTCCCAGGAGATTAGGGAAGAAAAATTTTTAGAGCATGCCTCAATTTTCTCCCATAATTTTATTTATATGCATATATAAAGTTTTGCTCCTATATATTAATCCTAATATTAGTGAATGTCAATTACAAATGGTTTGGGACATATAAAATTCAGTAGCATTCCAAAAATGAATTAGAGCTGCTATTAAGTAATGGTTCTTTAAATTAATCATATTATAATGTACATGAAAGTCCTCATACTCCTTTTGAAGGATCAGTAAAAAATTGAGATGAAAAATTAACTACAAACTGTATATAACTCATCGATGATTCAGAAATGTTCTTTTTCTATATTTTAGTACAAATACATAATGTTTTCTGAAGGGTTAGGGATTTATGGGGTAAAAAAAATATAGGGATTATCCACTGTGACTGAAATTAGCCAGAAAGGTACAATTGTACAAACGTTTTTATTCGTTTCCATTTGTTTCTTAGTAAGTATAAAAATAAACAGCAAAAAAATAACTCAGGAATAGGATCCAAGGCATATATGTATGAATCAAAATTCTCAAGATAGGGAATGTGTATTTGCTTTTCCTGGTTTACTGAGAATTTCAAACAGTTTATTTTAAATCAGTTGTGCTATTGTGGTATTTTAACAATAAACTCCTCTTACTGCCTAAGGATATGAAACTTGTGAGTGTTTGTGTGTGTGTGTATTTTTAAATAATGTTGATTGTATAAACTAAATATATATTATCTCATCTGATATA
>NW_023230350.1:0-861 GCF_002007445.2 Ailuropoda melanoleuca
AAAAAAAAACTGATCATTTGTATTATGTCAAAAAAGGAATAATTTACATCACTCCATAATGAAGACTAACTAAATGCTATGTAGGTGAACTAAAAATGTACTAGAACTAAATTACCTTGACTAAGTTTTTTGAATAGAAGGGTCTCTGATAGCTTTCTCACCATTGCATCCAAGACTGGTTTACAATTTCTAAGAATTAGATATAGAAAAAGCAATTTAATAGGAGTTATTTTTTGTGATTAGCATAGAGGATATCATGAATTCTCATTTGTATTCTCTTTCCATATCATCCTATCCACTATGGCATTTCTCTTAACTGGCCACAAAGAGAGCGTGAGTGGACTCTTCCATGTTACCTTGAAATATGTGTCAACAAAGTTGGGATGTCCTACCAATGCTAAGTGTGCATTTCTTTTCTAATACACAATTTAAAATTCATGATAAAAGCTTCACGGCTATTATTAGCTAGACCATCAGCTTAATATTTAAAATATGTAGTATGTTCTATAATCATCTTTCAAAGCAATATATTCTTCAAAGTTCCTTGAGAAAACTGATTATCCTAGGAGCAAGAATAAATATGTTTTTAAGATCTTGGAAGGAAATTATTCCCTCTGTGATTAAGTCTGGAAATGGCAGTCTGTGGCACTCTCTACTTCAAAACATCAAATCTCAGTTTCCTAAGGTATCCTGAAAGCAGTATGCTAGTGTGATGGGGAGTGGAGGTGTAAAAGCAGACATTTCTTGTACAGGACCAGTTTCACTGCATTTTATACCAACCATTATACTTCTATCTTATAGACTGTATATATGATTTTAAAACTCATGTGTAATAAGAGGCTTTCTTTTTTCTGTTTTCCA
>NW_023230352.1:0-861 GCF_002007445.2 Ailuropoda melanoleuca
AAAAAAAAAAAAAAAACTGAGTCTTGGGCTTAGAAACTGGCTCACGGTGTACCAGGACGACCACCAGCGCAAATCTGGACATCCGAAGGTGCATGGCAAACCGAGTCCATGTGAGAGAACGAAGATAGGACAGATCAAAGGCCATCCAATCCTTCAATCAACGGCTGAGACAGCTAGAGATCCCAAGCCAGAGATCCGCTTGGAGTCAAACAGCAGTACTGCCATTCCAAATGGGGCACTCAGCTTGGGGCAAGATTGCAGGCAGCAGCTGGGAGAGTCCACCCTTGAGAAAGGAACGGGCTTCAGGGTAGGTCTCCGGGCTGTCCAGTGCATGAGAAAGCCTAACAGGAACCCAGACTCCCGGCGGAGGCTAACGTTGCGCTCAAGGGGTCCGCAGGTGCAATGAGCCTTCCCCGGAACGTGGGCTACAAAGCAAGGAACACCTGCACAAATTCCACAGCCCATTCCTGCGGGGACGCAAGCTTTCAGTCACGGAAAGCTCTAGATGCAGGTTTTAAAACAAGAAAGCAAGCCAGCGCCCGCCAGCCTGTTCCCGGAGTGCATCCAGCAGCCCGCACACGGAAGTGAAACCAGCAGCCTGCCCGCAGGCGACGCCCCTCCACAGCCACCACGCCAGGGGCGGCGGCTCGGGGGCGGCAGTGGCGCCCGGAAAAGCCCAGTTCTGTGAGTGTCTCCAAAGCTAGGTATTTACAGCCTCCTCTCTCGGATGCAGGTCTGGAAAGTCGGGGCGCACCATGTGGGACTGCAGCCCTCCGTCCCTCAGGGGGGAGCGCCAGGTTGGAGGGCTGCGGCTACCCAGAGTCCCCTCCTTCCGGGCCCATCTCCCCGCAGTGCTTCCCC
>NW_023230353.1:0-325 GCF_002007445.2 Ailuropoda melanoleuca
TTTTTAGATTAGAAAACTGATACACACACCAGAAAAAAAAAAGGTTAAAAGACATATACAAGGTCTTAGAGTTAATAAATGACCAATCAACGATTTAACCCAGCAACCTTACTCTGGAGGTCCTGCTTTTAATATATATCCTTGCACATACACTGAATTGATATTCCCGAACTTTTGAAGAGCAAACTAAATATATGGAACAAAAATATTTATTCACATGATAGAAGAAATAGAGACATCATGGCCTAGGAAAAACTGTAGTGATTACCACTGACCCATGTCTGGTGAAGTTATTTAATTTCACACACACACACACACACACACA
>NW_023230353.1:373-1055 GCF_002007445.2 Ailuropoda melanoleuca
GCAATTCATAAGAAAGTTAGAAAATATTAGACTGGCCTTAAACTCTTGTACAGCTGGAAGTAGAATACATCTAATCTATTTTTAAAAATACTAGAAATCCAGCCAACTAAATATAATTCAAAACACAGAAGGGAAAAATTCATATTAAAAAGGGCTGTTCATGAGCTCTGAAATTTTTATACCTCCATTGAAATAGAGTTAATTAAGAGTAAAAATTAGATATTATGGTCACAAAATGAAATATAAGATTATAAATCTTGGTGATGTTGATGTTAATATCAAATATGAATATCAAATTAGTAATAAATACGTGAAAGCAGACAAGAAAGTGGGAATTAGTGTAGGTGTGTGAATCAGTTATTGCCATGTAACAAATTACCTCAAAATTTAGCTGCTGAAAATAACACATTTTTATTATCTCACATAGTTTCAGTGTGTCACACAAGTCAGCCCTATTCAGTGAGGGAGGGAACGGCACAAGGGTGCGAATGCCAGGAGAGTATAGTTAGAGGCCATCTTGGCAGGTGACAACACCATGTGTTCATTTCCTCATCTTTTATAATAGAGAACTTATTAATATTGTCCAAAGTTGAAACATGAGATTACATAAAAACTCCAAACTTTCAATAGTTTTTAAATAGCATGAAACTACTAAAGAGATTTATCTTCAAGTGGCTTTAAT
>NW_023230354.1:0-861 GCF_002007445.2 Ailuropoda melanoleuca
CAGCTACTGTGGAAAACAGTATGGAGGTCCCTCAAGAAATTAACAGTAGAAATACAGTATTACACATTAATTCTCCTACTGGATATTTACTCAGAAAAAGAAACATTAATACGAAAAGTTGCATACACTCCTAGTTTATCTCAGCATTAATTATAATAACCAAGATACGGAAGCAATCCAGGTGTCCACCAATAGATGAATGGATAACGAAAACGTGATGTGTGTGAATATGCGCATGTGTGTGCATGTGTGCACACATACACACACACAGACACTGAAATATTACTCAGCCAGAAAAAGGAAGGAGGTCCTTCCATTTGCAATACACAGATGGACCTGGTTGGTATTATGCTACATGCAATAAGTCAGAGAAAGACAAATACCATATGATTTCACTTATATGTAAAACCTAAAAACAAAATAAATGTATAAACAAAAAACAGGAACAAACACATAAACACATAGCTACTGATGGTTGCTGGGGGGTGGGCAAAATGGGTGAGGGGAGTGAGAGATACAGGCTTCAGTTATAGAAAAACTCAGGGAAATAAAAGATACAGCAATGACTATAGGAAATGCTATTGTAATGGCATTGTATGCTGACAGACAGTAGCTATCCTTGTGGTAAGCAGAGCATAACACACAGAGTTGTCAAATCATTATGCCGTATACCTGAAACAAGTGTAGAGTTGTGTATCAATTATACTTCATTAAATAATTTATCTCACTAAGTTCTTCAAAAGTTTCTAATGTATTTTTTCCAAAATAAATAGAACGTATGCTTCATCAGACAAGAGGAAGTACACACCAAAAGCACAGTCACCCATAGACAAATGAGAGTGCATTAAACTTGTTTCCTTT
>NW_023230355.1:0-861 GCF_002007445.2 Ailuropoda melanoleuca
CTGGTCCTGTCTATCTCCAGCCCAAACAACTGATTACGTAACTTCTGTAGTGAACTACCATCAGCTGGCTGTCAAATCTTAGGACAGGATCTGATAAACTCTTATACAGAAATGCCAATAGATAATGTTTGTTATCCTTCCCAGGCCTGTATTACAGAATGAAGAGAGAGAGAGATAGATAGATAGATAGATAGATAGATAGATAGATAGATAGATAGATATTATAGGATTATATATATATCCTATTATAATAAAAAAAATATATATATATCATGTTTTGTTCCTAAAGTGTTATTTCAAGTAACAAAAGTAAGCTGGAGAAACAGATATGATCATCATCTTTCCAGGGTCATTGCTAAGAACCTTCAAATTATAATAAATTTATAAAAAGGGGGGGAAGCCCTTTTTGTGTGTTTTCTTAGACAGCTGTCCTAACTGAGCATGGTATCAGAAGCAAGGCGGAATATTCAAATCCCAGGTGCAATAACTAGAAGAAGGTATGCCCAGGCACAAAGAATAATGTTCTTTGGGTAATACAAACAAAACTTTTAGCATATTTTCAAAATTCAAAGATAACTTTTACACACGAAAATTTCAGCTATAAATAAAGCAGAATTGATTTTCTAAGTCACCCTAATTTATTATACTTTATTTAATAAACATTTTAATTAAAGTTTAACATACATCAAGGACGCAAATCATAAATCTATAGCTCGATGAATTTTCACAAAATAAATACATTCATGAAAGAAGCACTGAGATTGAGAAACAGAATATTCCCAGCACCTCAAAGGATCCCCTTTTCAAGTGACTGACTACCTTCCAGGTATAACTGGAGTAACCATTCTACCCTCTAACACC
>NW_023230357.1:0-861 GCF_002007445.2 Ailuropoda melanoleuca
TGCTGGTGCTGCCGCTGCTGCTGCCGCTGCCTCCAGGTACGGGCGGGGGGCCGGAGAGACGGGCGGGGGGCGCAAGAAGGGGCTCCGGCCGGGCGGGGAACCGGGTCCGGGGGCCCCGTTGCCCTTCCGACCACCCCTCCACCCGGAGTCGTCTGGGCGCGAGCGGAGAGGGCCCAGGGTTGCGGGGTCGGCGCCCTGGTCTTCGGTTCCACTGTCTGCCTCCCGCCCACCCCCTCGTTCTAGGAATAGATGGGGAAACTGAGGCCGGTACCACCTACGGGAGGGGGGCATCGTTGGGAGGTTGGGGGCCGGCGCGCCCGCCTCTCCCCGCGCGCTCGCCTGGCCGCGCCCCTGGCCTCGCCTTGTGCCTCGTGCCGGGTCTCGAGGAGGAGCCCGCTGGGCAGTAGCCGCCCTGACCGCGCCGGAAGGTCTGCGGGCGGCCGGGAGGGCGGGCAGATGCCCAGGGGCCAGGGGTTTGCACGGCTGCAAGGGGAGACTGTCCGCGGAGCGCCGTTTCTGTCCCCTTGATGCCGGGGACCCCAGCACTCAGAGTCCCTGCGCTCCTCAGTAGCTCCTACCTGTGGCCCCTGCTGTGTCTAGGAGGGAGCAGCAGGCAAGACCCCATTTCAGGACGCGGGCAAGTTGGGTTAGACTTCCCCGAGGATTCCCCTCATCCCCTCCCCAGAGTCTCCTCGGACCTGTAAGTGGGAAGGGCAGAGGGCTGACTCAAGTCGCCTGGGGTGTGGCTTAGGAACAAAGAGGGTTCCCCCCTTCAGGGAGGTCAGGTCTTTGATCTCACTCCAGATCATGGGAGCCACTTAGACACCCAGCTTCTCCCAGGGTTGGTGGCCAAAACCCTAC
>NW_023230358.1:0-3194 GCF_002007445.2 Ailuropoda melanoleuca
ACCGTGTGCTCCATACCCCTGCCTTCCCCCCCCCCGCCCCCCCTCTGTCCCACACGCTCCCTGTGCTTGACTTCACCGCACTCCTCACCACTGGTGCTTAGCTTCTGCAGCCGCTTGTCTGTCTCCTCCTGTACTTCGCAAGTTCACCCAGACAGGCTCTGTGTCTGATTTGCCGGGTAGCTCCTAGCCAGGTTTGGTGCACACGGTAGGTACATAATAAATATTTACTGAATGAAAGAGTAAAATGCTTCTTTCAGTCTGGTCATTGCACCTTGCCTAGATCAGCATGCCCTTTATGGGGTGTGGGATCCTGAAGCCAGTATGGAAAGGGACAGTGATGGGAGACACTGGAAGATGTGGGAGTGGTGTGCAGGTTAGTGCCTGTGGGCAAAGGTTAAAAAAGCAGAGATGAGATCAGCCGCGAGAGGAAATATAAACGTTTAGAGGCAACAGCTGCAAGAAGTTAAAAAAGAGTTACAGATGTGAGGAGCAAGACCGCATTACAGCCTAGCCGCATTAACAAACCAAGCCTGTAAAATCGCACTTAGGCTGCATACGACAGGTCAGTAGGCCCGGTACTTCCTGTGAACCTCTGCCTTACACTTTTACTTTCTTGACTGTTGTCACTTTCCACGCATGTCTGGGTAGCCGTTTCAGACAGCTGCCACCTGGAGACGTCTAGGTGGACTCAGGTAGGTTCGTGGGAGCAGGAATTCAGGCTTGCCATAACAGGCTCTGACACCCAGTAGGTACTCATCACGTGCACGAGTGGCTGGGTGCAGGTGCTAACTGGGAGGGGTGAAGAGCCGGTTGAAAGCAACTCTGGTAAATGGAAGAACGGGAGGAAATCTCATCTGTCCTGCGTTATTTTAAAGCAGAATGAGGAACGCTTACATTGTTCTCCTTCTTTTTGTGTGTTCTGCACCAGATGGGGTTGCTTGTAGATTTGGTACAGGGAAGGTCCTTGGGAAAGTCTTAATGCTAACGATGCTATCAGCAGAACTTTCCTGTTAAACCTGTCAGAAGCATCTAGCCCCCTTTCCTGTTTTCTCTGTCCCACTGATTTGAGCAAGAAGTTATTTGCTAACTCAGTTGCTTTCATACTTTGAGTAATTAACTTCATGGGAACTTTCTCTCTCTCTCTCTCTCTCTCTCTCTCTCTGTAAGTTCATCCTTCTGGTTTTCTTTCCTGCCTTTCTGCCCTAGCTAATGTGGAGTCTTTTAGAATGCTTCCAACAACAGGAAACTTGCAGCTCTGCTGCTTTTAAATATGGGAATCCATGATAATTATGTGCTTCTCGGGGACTGACTCAGCTCTTGGGGCAAAGCCTTCGTGCTTCATGGGAGTGGAGACAGTATGGTTACAGGAATTAGCAAAGTTCTTCAGGTTCAACAGTCCAGGTAGAGCATCTGGTGAAGAAGAACACATAAAAAGCACAGAAGTTGTGGCCCGTGGGTGTAATTATTTTTCATGGTGTCGCCAGTCAGTCAGGAATTGGGCCTGGAGTGTGCAGCCGTAACACCAGAAGAAGTCGTTGTATCCTCACTAAAGATAAAGTAATAATATAAAAGTTTTGTCATTGAAAAGTCCACCGGGACATATTAGTCCAGAACCCTCCGGCGTGTTTTGCTAAGACTGAAGAATGCCTCACTGGTAGAGTGTGTACTAAAGTATTTAGTGTTTCTTACCCAACAGCAGCATTTATCACCCTGTCACCGGAGCAAGATGTTACAGCCCCACTGAGAAGTGAGGGTCTTCAAGTCTGTGACTTCTGTGGCCCAAATTCTCAACCGCTCTGTGGGAAGTGTTGACTCTGTTCACTGTCCTCAGCATAGGCCTTCTCCGCCTCAACACTGCGGACGTTCCGGACTAGATGACCCGCTGTTGGGGAGGGTGAGACTGTCCCACCCACTGTGGGGTGTTTAGCAGCACCCTGACCTCTGGCCACGGGATCCCACTAGCACCCCCTTCCGGTGGTGACAACCAAAACTGTGTCCAGACATTGCCATGTGTCCTCTTGGGGGCAAAAATCACCCGCAGTTGAAAACCACCACTAATAGGTTAATACTGTGACTAATTTACCACCATCTCGTTTAAACTCCCACCTCCCCATGAGTGTATTATTTTTTTTGTCTGCCCAAACCAAATATTGTTTGGAAAGTAAGTTTGGTTTCCTTGCGAAGGCAAGATTATTTATAATACCTTTTGTTAATCTAAAAGAAATTATTTTGGGGCCACCTGGCTGGCTCATTCAGTAGAGCATGTGACTCTTGATCTCTGGGTCTCGAGTTCAAGCTCCACATTGGACATAGAGCTTACTTAAAAGACAAAAAGAAGCCGGGCACCTGGGTGGCTTAGTCGGTTTGAGTGTTCAACTCTTGATTTCAGCTCGGGTCGTGGTCTCAGGGGCATGAGATCAAGTCCCACATGGGGCTCTGCGCTGAGCATGGAGCCTGCTTGAGATTCTCTCTCCCTCTCCCTCTGCTCCCCTGCTTGCACACGTGCTCTCTCTCTTAAGAAAAAAAAAAAAAGTTATTTTATCCATATCTCCATTTCACTTTGCTAATGCAGATAAACTGCAAGGAAATTATAAATTTTTCTTGAGGCCATAGATTGGGCCCCTCTTGTGGAGCACTAAGTTTTATAGGTGATAAATATATGAACAAAGAGTAGAATTACCATCGGTTTGTTAATTTAGGCTTCTCTCTGAACACAAGGGAATTTGGTCTGGACTTGGGATATTGTCTCTAGTTAGTGTTGTCTCATTTGGTGTTGGGATACCTACCCCAAATTGCAGACCGTAGAAAGTGGGTCGTGAGAGAGAAGCGGGAGGAGGGACTCTGATACCATTCGTGTTTAGGAAGTAGGTCAGCTCAGAGATGATGTCAACCCAAGAAGCTGTGTACCCACTGTTAGCAGCCCGTCTACTTACGTTGACGTAACAGTATAAATTCTGGTGATTTCCCCCTGTTTGTTTCATTTCTGCCTTGTATTTTATTTGGGTTTTATCCCCATGCACCCTGCCTCCCACTAGACTGAGCCTTGTGAAAGTGGGGACCTCATTTCTTTTTTTTTTTTAAAGATTTTATTTATTTATTTGACAGAGATAGACACAGCCAGCCAGAGAGGGAACACAAGCAGAGGGAGTGGGAGAGGAAGAAGCAGGCTCATAGCGGAGGAGCCCGATGTGGGG
>NW_023230359.1:0-861 GCF_002007445.2 Ailuropoda melanoleuca
TATATGCAAAGTCATGCTTATTGCTTTTATTAGAGAAGTCGGGTTGGATTCCCAACTGTTAAATCAATAAACACAGCAACAGAAACCCAAATAAGTATGAGATAAATTGTGTCAAATACTTTTTATTCTTTTACTCCAAATTTAAATTTGCTTTTGTGGATGTTATCTGATTAGGATAATAATTAATACTTCCATAAGGTGGAAATTTATGAAATTTGTATTCCAATATTTATTTCTGAATTTTGTCTTGCTCATTTGCATGGTGACCTTATTGATTACGTTTGTGTCAATGAGTCATCAGTCTCGCTGTGATTTTGCTTGGACATCTGAATATGGCTTTCTAGGCGGATACGGTTTGAGTCCACTTAAAATGAAATGGTTCTGCCCAACAGATTAAATCCTCTCTACGTTTTACTGCATCTGGGTATGCAAGACTGATTCGCACGCACTGAGATAGCTTCTCTCTCTCGTTATACTTAGCACAGTGCTCTGCAAGAATGTGACTGCGTATCTCTCTTCCCCAGCAGAACGTGAGTTCCAGAAGGGCGGAAGTCATGTCACTTTTTCATCTTCAGTGCTTGGCATGCTGCATACAGTAGGTGCTCAATATGTGTGCTGAATGCATAGAAGAATGTGTACTTCTCTAACTCGTACCAAATCCACTATCCATAGAATGAAGAGAACACAAGGGCAGTAAACCAATTTGAACCACTTTCAGGAAGCCCACCTTCGTTCCTGAGGTCTGAAAAGATTTTGCCTGCTTCTCCACTCTTCCATAGTACTCTGTTCTATCTCTATCGCCCTAGCCTATAATACCCTCCTTGTAGATTCTCATGTACGTGTCCTAACTTTTTTTTTTTT
>NW_023230360.1:0-861 GCF_002007445.2 Ailuropoda melanoleuca
TCTAAATTTAAGTAGAGATTATGTATGCTCGACCATCATTCTTAAAGATTAACAGCAAAGCAATTTTAATTTCTTGTTCCTCGACCCTTATTAATATGCTTTTGAAATCACTCAGAAAACTCTCTTTAGCAAGGAACTTGGGAAGCTATACTGTAGCTGTCAGATGACCAATTGAATGGAAAATTGAAATAGATGGGGAAAAGTGTTTCCAGTGAATGATTTTGCACCAGAGTGTGGTAATCACCTTGGTAATGTTTGGCTAATGCCCTTCTTTTCTCCATTACCTTCCATCAACTTCCATCATGCTCCACTTCCTTTCCAGGACTCAGGGTGGCTCTCACTCCTCCCTATACCAATTTCATTTGGTACCAGTCCATTTCACACCATTCTAACAACTTTGTTCTCATCAGTTTAGGCTCACTATCTTTTTGAATATCTTACATTATAAGTGAGCTATACCACTATTTCATTTCCTCTCGCATGTATTGAAAGCAGCCTCAAAATTCATGAACAATGAATGAGTACATAAAAAAGAGATCTTAAAATGAATAGAAAAACTAGAAATACCTGTTAAAATAAGAGACCAATCAAAAGAAAAAAATTTCACCAATCCTATTTAACTTAACACTTCAAAATAAAGTTATATTAGAGAGCGGATGGCAGCCCGTTGATCATTTAGACCTGTGTTCAGACTACTCAGTTTATCCTCTGTAGTCCAAAGGAGATCTGATAGGAAATTCCAATCCTGAGCCCAAATATGGCAATAGAAAAAATCATCCCCTAAAAGAGAGGCTGGAAGAGTGTGTTATGTTTATATTACCAACAAGCAAGTCTTATTCACTACATTGATTCATTGACAAG
>NW_023230361.1:0-861 GCF_002007445.2 Ailuropoda melanoleuca
TTGCAAATTACCTGGCTGCCGCTTTTCACCGTCTGCCATAATAGATTCAAGCCTCTGCGATGGCTTTTCTGGGACCAAAGGGAGTAGGGGACTGAGTAGACTGCAGAAACCAAATAACCGGGTTCCAGCTTTCCCCTGAGTATTACAATAAACTCTAACCTCTGTGCACGCATTGTGTGACTGCTTTTCGTAGGGGGTGGTGCTGGGCACGCCCTGAGCCTCTCCTCCAGAGGACTGGGGTGGGCCCACACCTTACCAGGCCCTTTAAAACTTGAAGTTTTGAATCCCAGCCACTGGTCAGAGATAAAATACAGGAGATCTGTAGCACTGGGCTTGTCCATGGCCTGGGCACAGACAGGTTAAGGTCAGGGAACTGAGGAAAGCCAGGGACACAGGAGACTGTTTGCTTTTCTAAGAGGGCCTCCTGAACAGCGGTGGCTGGGGGTTCCACTCCCCAGGGACAAGAGGGCAGGGTGACGCCATATTCTTCCTCCACCACCCCCACTCAGGACAGTCGGACTTCAAAGAGAAACACAGCACCTCCAGTGGAGGCTGGAGTCCCCTACATAAAACCCCACCCCCCTGCTCCTGGGAGGGGCATCTTTACAAAAGTCAGCTTCTGAGCCAGCTCAGCAGGACTCTCCCTCAGAAGACCAACATAGGCCCATGTATCTACCAAGTCTATTGATTAAAGAAAGCTCCATAACTGATTAAAGAAAGCTTCCAGTGGAAATAGGAGCAGGCTTGTTTCCTTTGTTTTTTTCCCTCCTCTTTTCTTAAAGAAATTTATTTATCCTTTATCCTTACACTTAAGTATTTTCTTTTTTTTCTTTTCATCTTTTTTTTTTTTTTTTTTTTTTT
>NW_023230362.1:0-861 GCF_002007445.2 Ailuropoda melanoleuca
TGAAGGCAATCTCAGCTCCTCCCACAATTTAGCTATTGTGGACAATGCTGCTCTGAAGTTTTTGCCATTTTAAGTCACTGGGTCTGTGGTCATTTGTTACAGAAATGAATACAATGAAATGAATACAGTGAGGAAAATTCTCACAGGGACATTTGCATTGAATTATGCAAGAAGAACAGAAGTTTGAAATGGCAAAGAGTTAAAGTGAGCAGTGAAATATTAATCCAGACAATAGATACAAAAGAGGGAGTAATGAAGAGACACGGCATGTTTTGGGGAAAGTGAAAAGTTCAGGGCATCTGGACATGTGGTTCTAGAATGTAAAACCAGGTGACATGACCACTAATGTACACCTGGTCTAGCAAAGAGGAAGCAGAAAAGAAAGTTCTGACTGTTTTTCTTGAGTAAAGCAATTTGCACATTTAGTGATTCCTCTAGGGACTGGACCTAGATAGACTGTGAAATAAGTTAAATATATATCCATCTTTTCTTCAAACATACATATTTACTGCCATTGTGTTAAAAAGTGAAGCCCTGATTTTAAATACAAGTTGAATAATACCAACAGTCAATGAATATTTATTTATAACTAGTTTACCATGCTGTGTAACTCATACCAACCTAGGCTAAATAATTGAATCTAAGGGCTAAAAAGTCTTCATAAGGAATGGAAATTAAATCAAAAACAACAAATAAAACCCTGAAGGAATGCGACCTAAATGTCCTAGTTCACCACCTGCCTCTTGTATTTAAAACCCCAAATCATTACCTTTCCCCTAGAACTAACTCTGAAATGTCTTACTTCTCAGTGGCCCTCTCGAATTTTCCCAGTGACTGGGCCTGAAAGTTTAAAGCTTCTTC
>NW_023230363.1:0-861 GCF_002007445.2 Ailuropoda melanoleuca
GAGGAAGAAGCAGGCTCATAGCGGAAGAGCCTGATGTGGGGCTCAATCCCACAACGCCGGGATCATGCCCTAAGCCGAAGGCAGATGCTTAACCGCTGTGCCACCCAGGCGCCCCCTTATTGATATTTTTATCCTCAGCTTAGCATACTCTCTATTCAATACACATCTCCTCTATTCCTCTTTTCCTACAAAAAATACCATTGTTCAAGCAATATTCTTCTCATCTTTATAATTTATGCTCAATCTTTTGGTTTCTTTCTTTTCTATTTTTTTTTCCCACAGAGGGGGTGGCTTCTTGGAGTTTTTAATGCTTAATTGAACGCCTATCCTCTGTGCATTCCAGAAACGCCTAACCACTTGCCAATAACAAACACAATATAATGAAACAGTGATTCCACCAACAATTTACAAGGAGCCAATTATTAATTTTAATAGGCTATTTCTAACAGAAAATTGCAACTCTGCTAATACCATAAATACTTTATAATACAGTCACTCAAAGAATCCAATAAAATTTCCTAGGTTGCCAAAAATGATGATAACCAGTCTACCAGTGGGAAAACAAAACAAAAAGCAACAAAAAACTAACACAAAGAAACGGGTATTTGAGAAAGAAAATACTACCTCTACCATGACTGGGTTAAAAGACCAGTTTACCAGGGATACCTGGGTGGCTGAGTCGGTTAAGCAGCCAACTCTTGGCTTGGGCTTAGGTTGTGATGTTGGGGTTGCAGGATGGAGCCCCACATCGGGCTCTGTGCTCAACGTGGAGTGTGCTTGTTCCTCTCCCTTCCCTGCTTGTGCTCTCACTTCTCTAAAATAAAATAAATAAAATCTTTAAAAAAAAAAAAAAAAAAAAAC
>NW_023230364.1:0-861 GCF_002007445.2 Ailuropoda melanoleuca
AAATAAAGTACTGATGTATGGTACGACATGATCAATCTTGAAGACATATTAAGTGAAAACACTACGTAAAAACAACTACATACAGGATTCTATTTACATGACATGTGCAGAACAGGCAAATCCACAGAAGTAGAAAGACTGCAGTTGCCTAGGCCTGTGGGAGTTGAAAGGAAATGGGGAGTGACTATTACTATGTTTCCTCTAATGGTGATGAAAATGTTTTGAAACTGGGCACCTGAGTGGCTCAGTTGGTTAAGCGTTTGCCTTTGGCTCAGGTCATGATCTTCCGGTCCTGGGATCAAGCCCTGAATCGGGCTCCCTGCTCAGCTGGGAGCCTGCTTCTTCCCTCCCCCTTTGCCTCTCCCACTTGTGCACTCTCTCGCGCGCTCTCTCTCTCTCTCAAATAAATAAAATCTTTAAAAAAAAAAAAAGGAAATGCTCTGAAACCGAGGTGATGGCCACACAACTCTAAATACATGAAAAACCTTTGAATTATACACTTTCAATGCATAAATTGTATACAGGATGTGGACTGTATCTCAATGAAGTTGTTTTTAAAAATTTTCATAAACAGGGGTGCCTGGGTGACTCGTCAGCTAAGTGTCTGCCTTTGGCTCAGGTCATGATCCCAGGGTCATGGGATTGAGCCCCACACTGGGCTGCCCGCTCAGCAAGGAGCCTGCTTCTCCCCCTACTTGTGCTCTGTCAAATAAATAAATAAAACCTTTGAAAAAAACAAGAAAAAAAATTTTTCATGAACAAACTAATTATAAAGTGTTCCAAACACGCAAAATATACTGGTCCGCCCATGACCCAGCTTTAATAAATTTTGCCATATTTGACTCAGATATTTTTTTTTTT
>NW_023230365.1:0-1218 GCF_002007445.2 Ailuropoda melanoleuca
TGGAGGAGATAATGCTAAGTGAAGTAAGTCAAGCAGAGAAAGACAATTTTCACGTGATGTCTCTCATCTGTGGAACACAAGAACTAGGAAGATCGGTAGGGGAAGAAAGGGATAAAGAAAGGGGGGTAACCAGAAGGGGGAATGAAGCATGAGAGACTATGGACTATGANCAAACTGAAGATTCTGAGGGGAGTGGCGTTGGGGAATGGGTTAGACTGGTGATGGGTAGTAAGGAGGGCATGTATTGCATGGTGCATTGGGTGTTATACACAAGTAATGAATCATCGAACTTTACATCAGAAACCAGCGATGTACTGTATGGTGACTAACATAATATAATAAAAAAACATTAAATTAAAATAAAAAAAACCCTAGATCAGAATATAGGACTAAGAATTTGAAAAGCAAACGTACATTTTCAAGCTCCTGGTAAGTTCTGTTTTCAGCAAGAATGTTTTTAGATGATTTATAATGGGAATTTTTCAAATTACTTATTAATAAAAATACTTGATTGTGCTAAAAAAAAAGCAGCTGTGGTCCATATATACAATGGAATATTACTCAGCTATCAGAAGGAACGAGTTCTCAACATTTGCTGCAACATGGACGGCACTGGAGGAGATAATGCTAAGTGAAATAAGTCAAGCAGAGAAAGACAATTATCATATGATTTCTCTCATCTATGGAACATAAGAACTAGGATGATCGGTAGGGGAAGAAAGGGATAAAGAAAAGGGGGGTAATCAGAAGGGGGNAGAACTAGGAAGATCGGTAGGGGAAGAAAGGGGTAAAAAAAAGGGCGGGGTAATCAGAAGGGGGAATGAAGCATGAGAGACTATGGACTGTGAGAAAGCAACTGAGGGCTTCAGAGGGGAGGGGGGTGGGGGAATGGGATAGGCTGATGTTGGGTAGTAATGAGGGCACGTATTGCACGGTGCACTAGGTGTTATACGCAAGTGATGAATCATCGAACTTTACATCAAAAACCAGGGATGTACTGTATGGTGACTAACATAATATAATAAAAAAACATTAAAAAAAAAGAAGTGGTATAATTTCTGAACACTTGCATATCTGAAAATGTCTTTCTTCCATTGTCTTCACATGTGAAGGCATCTTCACTAGGTATAAATTCTTGGGTTAAAAATTTTCCTCTCCAAAATGCGAGGGGATAGTTTCCTATCAACTCCTGGCACGGCATGAGACTGGTTTGGTTTT
>NW_023230366.1:0-862 GCF_002007445.2 Ailuropoda melanoleuca
AAAAAAAAAAGAGGAAATTTGGATGTCAAATGCCTCAGAAACTCTGCCTATAGTGGGCAGAATGTTGGCGCCCAAAAGATAAATCCACATTGTAGAAAATGTGAATATGCCCTTAATGGCAAAAAAAAAAAAAAAGGAATCTTTGTAGATGTAAATTTAGTGAAACATCTCAAGAGGAGATCATTTTGGATTATTTGAGTGGTCCCTAAATTCAGTAAGTGTCCTCACAAGAAGCAGAAAAGAAGACACGGACAAGACCATGTGGAAACAGAGGCAGAGGCTGGAACGATACGGACATGAGCCAAGAGCACCTGGAGCCACCAGAAGCCAGAGAAGCAAGGAAGGGGCCTGCCCCGGAGCCTTCAGAAGGAGCACGGCCCTGTCAGCTCCTTGACTTCAGACCTCTGGCCTCCAGAACTGTAAGAGGACCGATTTCTGTAGCTTTCAGCCTCCAAGCTTGTGGCCATTTGTTATGGCAGCCCCTGGAAGCCAGCACCCTGCACTGGGCCACTTCCTCTTGCACGTATGGGCATCACGGAAGAGGAGGCAACGGTGGCCTCCCTGCACTGAGCACGTCATGGGGAGGGCTGGCAGGTTAGTGCCTGCGGGCCAGCCAGGGGTGTGAGAGCCTCCACGGTACAGACACTGAGGCAGGAAGGCAGCCAGGTAAGGACAGGGCAAGTTAAATCGGGGTTCCCAAGGCAGCCTCACTCAAATCTGCAGCTGAGTGCTCACTGTCCCCAGAGAAACGAGCCTCGGCTCAAGGATTCACAGAGAGAGAGCAGGTCCCGCGTGCATCCCTCCTTCCATTCTAGATCATGGGAGATTTGATCCGCATCAGAAGCAAAGGTTGTCAGAAGTC
>NW_023230367.1:0-862 GCF_002007445.2 Ailuropoda melanoleuca
AAAAAAAAATCAGCAATGATGGGGGCATGTCAAGGGACCCAGGAACCAATGCAAGGATCTTCTCATGATCAATGTTGGAAAATTTTAAGCCTCAAAGCTAGGTAGCAGGAGATTACAACCCAAAATATAGAATAAATATCCTGGAGTCCATAATGATGTAAGGCAATGATTGAATAAATAAACGCGAGAGAAGAGAAAAATCTCCCATTCAGAAGAATTCCAAATAAGTTAGGTAGCTCCTCCTTTCTCACGGAGATGGAGCATAACTCCCCACTCCCTGAGTGCGGGATGTACACAGTGACTTCCTCCAATGGGGAAAAGGTAACTTTGCAACAGAGCAATCTGACAACCATGCCCTCAGCCAGATGGTCAAAGTCAACATCAATGGTGATAAGTCATGCTGATAGTGTGCAAAGAATGACACTTCCTCTCTGTGGCCCTCCTCCGCACGTCCCATCACCCCAGTCTTAATCATGTGAAAAAAACCAGGCAAATCAATCCCAACTGAGAGACATGCTACAGAGCATCTCACCGGTACGCCTCAAAATCGGCAAGGTCATTGAGAGCAAGGAGAGCCTGAGAAACTGTCGCAGCCCAGAGAAGCCCACACCGACAGGGTGACTAGATGTAACAGGGATCCTACCAAAAACACTAGGTAAAAACGAAGGACATCTGAATGGATCTGAGTTTGAAAAAATGGAAGAATTTATTTTCCTAGTATCATGGAGAGATGTATGCTACTAAATCAGGAAATAACACGACTGGAAGATACGAGCCCTGGAGGTATGACATGTTCAATGCTACAGCCAAAGTAAGCTAATAAGCTGTTTATACAAATTAAGATATGGGGGTGTCTGGGGGG
>NW_023230368.1:0-862 GCF_002007445.2 Ailuropoda melanoleuca
TTTTCTTACCTGTGAAGCAGTGATAAAAATATAACCTGCCTTATGGGGTTATTGTGGGAAATAAAACATGTAATATGAATGAAGCATTGAAGGACTGTATAAATGTCATCAATCATTATTGTCATTACTGAAAACTTCATGTGAAATTTACTAAAAGGATGTGATCAAGGAATTTTTGACTCAGAGCAACAAATTTAACATCAGACCTATTTCTGAAGGCACAAGTTCTCTGTTTATTGAAGGTAGTCCTACTGTCACTATTCTTCAATCCTAAATGTTACTAACACCCACTTTCATTGTAAAAGGTGTCTTTGTTTAGGTAATAAAGTATATGGTGACCTTATTTATATACCCAATTGTTCATCCCACCAGGATTTAATACCGGTGTACTTAAGAATTTAAAGACAAATTCATTAGCTAGGGATGATATGATAAATAATTTCAAAGTGAGTTCACCTAATCTACTTCTCAGATCCTGAAATAATAGTCATAGCTCAAACTTAAGTTGAGTCCGCTTCTCCCTGTACTCCACATACTGTTCAACATATTTACAGATGCCAATTAATCTAATTATCACAGTAATCCAAGGATGAAATATGTGCTATTATTATCTCCATTTTATAGAAAAGGAGTTTAAATAATTCAAGTCTCATAGACACTCATTTACAAAGCCAGCCTTTCATCCCTGCAGTTAACGCCCGAGTCCATGCTGCTTTACTACACTGTCTGTGTAAATGGTTTACCACCTAATGTTCTCTGCCTAAAAGTAGTGATCGTGGATGTCAGGATAGATACTCTCCAATGACCTTAGCCTTGCCAACCTCTTCTATTTCTTGATCCTAATTCCAGAGATGATTTACTC
>NW_023230369.1:0-3210 GCF_002007445.2 Ailuropoda melanoleuca
AAAAAAAAAAAAAAAAAGAATTACTTCCTTGGCTAAATCTTCCCAAATTCCCTCTTCCTCTCCCAACTCAACCAGACTTAACTACTCACTTCTTTTTCCCTTCACATATGTACCATATGAGCTCTTCGATTATTGTTTAGGTATTTGTGGAAAGCTAGGACATACTCTTAAACCCCTCTCTCCTCTGGTTACTTCAACCCTTCCTTACATAACTGACAACTGACTCCAGACCAATCTTACTACTGGTCTGTGGGCAGATTTTACTTTTCTATCAACTCCCTTAACATCATATCCAAGACCAACTGTGGTACTTTATACATGGTCTGAACAATGACTGACTGAATAAAAGCCCCATGGGGACATGAGCAGTACCTATTTTATGACTCCGTACCCATCCCTTATCTGATTCTGTAGAACCTCAGGTCAGTATTAGTGGAGTCAATGAACGAGAGTGAGTGAATGTGTGTGATGAGTTAGATAAATGAACAGATGAAAAGTACAGTGAAATAATTATCTCCCTTCCTCCAGACAGTACAATGCACTCTAAATAAAGTGCCCTTGTGTTATATTGTACTTGGAGCATCCACATAATACAGTTTACAATTTATTCCAGTTTACAATTACCTGAAACCACTCACATTTGGGTTGTTAAAGGACTGGTCCAAATTTCATGGCTTCACATTTCCACCTATTAAGTTTGGTCTTGTTAGATTCACCCCATTGTTCCAGATCTCGATCTTTTTAACTGTTTCAACATGAAAATTGTGCCAGCCACATAAGTGATGCACATGTACTTACCTTGGCCTTAATATAAACCTGAACAAAGGACAGGTTGCACCTAATTTAGACCCCAGTGCCCTCTCACAAACATTTATTCAGTCCTTCTAGGGATAAAGTTCATTCTATTTGGGAGAAATGGAGGAAAAAATGGGCATTGGGCTGCAGTGCAGCTTTTCATTTCATTTATTAACATAACAATATCCATTGCAAGCTGTGGCTCTATTATAGACGTGGTATTTTCTTAGTGCCTTATTTTTTTCCATGAAAATATAACCTCCTGTTAAATCAAAAATATAAATATCAACTGCTCAGGAATCTGAAACATTTATAAAATTAGTTTTATCCTCTAAAATATTCAAGACTTTTTCTAGAAATTCAACCACTTAGGCCTAAGTTGTTCTTATAGGCTTTGAAATTTTTCACTAACTACATCATTTTTAATGCCTTTAGGATTTGAATAAAATTACATTCTTCCAGAACAAATAGCATAGGCCCTTCATGTATTCGAAGTATCTTGCCAGCCATTATCAACTTTGTCCCCAGTTCATGTCAACTAGAGTTCTTGCTTCGCTAGCTGGTGCAAAGGGGTACGCTAGAATTGGCATGTACCAGTTCTAGGAAGTTTGAGTTAGCATCTCTTCCCAACTCTACATGCAGTGACATTATGTGGGTCACCTGAAAATGGCTCCCTTGAGAGTATTTACTCCATGAAAATTAGCAGAGGTTACAATGAGAAACCTGTACCAATACGCATACTGCTGTGCTTTGCTATCCCTTACCACTAAGCTCCCCAAGAAAATATTCCTTGCTATTGTTTTTTTGCCTCCATCTCTTCTATTTATTCTTTCTTCCTTATCTGCTAAAATGAAAATAAGAGTGGAAGATAGGCTAAAGTTGGTTGATACCATTTGTAGAAAATAGAACCCAAGAGAGCTTGTCCTCTCCTACAAAGGGAGTCAATCCACTCTGTAGTCTACATAATCCTGTTCACATTTTGCTGCTTAAAACTGGAGGAAAAAGAGACAAAACAGGAATATTCTTATAGGAAGTGTTTATGAACAGAACAGTATGAGGGAGGTCCTGCTGGAGAAATAAACCAGTAGGGAAGCAGACAGCAGTGGAAACTTTAAGGAGAAGAAGAGCATCACAGAAGAAGGCTTTGAAGGAAGCATGAAGAGGCACCAAAAGTACATGTTAATTCCTTGCACTTTAACTTTAGGAGAGACCTAAAAATCATTCAAGAGAAACCCAGCATCCAAGTGCTACCACACATCAAGTTCAGTCATTACACGAATACCACATGCATTTCCAAGGAATTAACTTTTTCAGGCATTCCAAATATCATATAATTCTCATCTGTTCAGGACTTTTCCAATTACTAAATTTCAACTTCCACCTCGTACATAAATGCACAATTATCAAGTGTGACCGTGTTTCCTGCAAGAGATCTTTAGAAAGCAGAACCCCACAGCGTTTGCCCTGAATCAATCTGGAAGTTGAAAGAGAATCAATCTCCAATCTCCTCAATAGTCTACCCAATCCTGTTCACATTTTGTTGCTTAAAATGGAAAAATATTTTGAAAGGAAAACACCTCATAGGTTTGTTTTTGAAGTTGAGATAATGCAGGTGAAGGAATACTACAATGCGAGGCGTACTGTGCATTCTCAATAAAAGTTTGCGATCAACAGCAGCTATGATTAACAGAGACCAGGCAATCACAGTGTTTAAAAACAGTATCTTTCATATTCTAAACATATTCTATTTAAAAAGAACATCACAGAACACATACTAAATTAAATAGGAAACAAAAGAACATGAAAATGATAATATATGAAAGCCATAGATAAAATATCGCCATTGTTGAGCCAGAAAGAGACCATTTCTTCATCCTACTTATTGTGTGACTTTGAGGATGCAACAGCGTCAAATCTGGGAACAGATTTGTT
Source organism: Ailuropoda melanoleuca (assembly GCF_002007445.2). Taxonomy (NCBI): domain Eukaryota; kingdom Metazoa; phylum Chordata; class Mammalia; order Carnivora; family Ursidae; genus Ailuropoda; species Ailuropoda melanoleuca. The sequence continues at coordinate 2,728 of NW_023230369.1, forward strand.
CACTGGGAAGTCCAGGAAAAATTCAGTCTATAAAATTAAATCAGAAGACTTCTAGAGAAGCTTTCCCTGGGATATATTTCATTTTTTTAAAAAGGAAGAAATGATTGTAGCTCTTACCCCTAGCAACTTGGCAACAAGCTAGAACATTATTAAGGTATCTGTCAAAACCAGTTCAGTTAGCAGGAGTGAAGCTATGTAATGTGTCCTTGGGGGACTTTCAAACAAGTCCCATTAATGTAATATTGCAAAAACAGAAAACAAAACGGACAACATACAAATAAAGGGCGAAGACGAAACCACCTCATTATCAGCTATGGAGTGACTTGGAAATTTCTAGCTGCGTGATTCTTCAAGGCATAACTCATCATACCTGAAACATGTAAATGATCTAGGGGGTAGGAATGTGGTCAGGAGTAGAAAAAAATGAAAATAAAAAAGGAGAGAGACAAAGGAAGTCTGTTTCTCAGGCATTAAAAAAAAAAA
>NW_023230370.1:0-862 GCF_002007445.2 Ailuropoda melanoleuca
AACGCCGGGATCACGCCCTGAGCCGAAGGCAGACGCTTAACCGCTGTGCCACCCAGGCGCCCCCTAACTAAGGTAATTCTTAAGTCCAGGGAAGCTCTACAGGCAAGTACAAGAATCAGAGGTGGCTTTTATGCCACCATAGCAGGTGACAAGAGTGTGTTAGATTTAAAGGGGCAGTACTGTAAAATCAACCACAATAAAAGCCAGCAACTTCATTGAACTTCCGCCAATCCGACACACCCAAGTGAGACTTTGATTCAAAAGTGAGTGAAGAAACAGGTGTAGATCATCCGTTTTACTGAGAAAAGTAATGGCAGCAGCTTTCTAGACATGGCAGAAGTAACGGGTTCTGCTCTCTATTCCATACGCATACTTATTTCTGGAAATGTAGCCTAAAACCTGTTCTACCTGCCTTTCCAAATATTCCCTATGTGATTAAATACAATTTAATAAATTCCTTACTGCTTCAAGCAGCTATGGAAGACAATATGGTCTATGACTAGGAACACAGAAATCCTTGGATGTTTTTAAAAAGATTTATTTATTATTTGTTAGAGAGACTGGGGGCGGAGGGGCAGAGGGAGAGAATCTCCAGATTCCCCACTGAGCGCGGAGCCCAATGGGACTTGACCTTGGGCTCAATCTCACAACCCATGAGATCATGACCCGAGCTGAAACCAAGAGTAGGACACTTAACTGACTGAGGCACCCAGGCGCCCTAGAAATCCTTGGGTTTTATTTCAAGTTGTGTGTGTACGTGTCTTGAAATAACACATTCTACACTAACATGAATTTGGAAAAAACATGATTGATATCCCGGGCTGTCATCCTCTGGCTAGCCCCCATTTGGAAACATGGATGG
>NW_023230371.1:0-862 GCF_002007445.2 Ailuropoda melanoleuca
CTGGCTGTCTCTCTCTCTGTCAAATAAATAAATAAAATCTTTAAAAAAAAAGAGAGAGAGAGAGAGATGCATAAATTCAGATGTAAGTACAAATGCTCACATATTATATTCAGAGGCAAAATTCTTACCTTTTTTTAAAAAAATTTTCAGGGGTAAAACTGTGTTTAATCTTCTGAAGGCCCCTTATTCTTCTTAAAGGGTTATCAATAGTTTTGGCATTAATTCTAATGGCTTAATCTGCAGACCGTACTTATATGCTGTCAAACTAATTGAGTACATTAAATAATACTACTCTAAATCTAGATATTTGTTTTTCAATTTTGAATTTTTAATAAATATCTTGAAATTAAGTAGTATGATCTGGAAAATACTGTCAACATTCAGAGGTACATTACTCGTATTGGCAGTATAAGCCAGCATTATTTTTTTCAAAGAATGTAGGAACAAATAATTTACAGCTTTTTCATAAAAAAGTGTTGATCCCTTCCAGAAGCACCGAGGAAGGAGAGATTTGAAATAATTCCAGACGTTCATCTCTGTTTTTTGCGAATCTTTTTTGCCAAACTAATTGATGTGACAAAAGTGGAAACATTTCTTTAGTAAGGAAACATTATAATGACCAGCTCATATGTGAGAAAAGGGGAGTTCGGACTTACAGGACACATATGGAGGATAGCATATTGGATTTTAATGTCTACTATTTTGATCTTCTAGAAAGATTCGAGCTGCATTGCCTCTGATAAGCATCACAGTGACAACTGTGGCTCCAAGTTGTTGAAACCAGGCCCAGAAACATTGTAAATTATTAGCCACCCTACTTCCAACCAAATTATTATATAATTCAAATAGAATTTTCTTAACA
>NW_023230372.1:0-862 GCF_002007445.2 Ailuropoda melanoleuca
AACTGGGGGGTGGGCATGAAGGAAGGCACTTGATGTGACGAGCACTGGGTGTTATCTGCAACTGATGAATCACTGAACTGTACCTCTGAAACTAATAATACACTATATGTTAAATTATTTTAAATTTAAAAAAATAAAACATGAAACAAAGGAACTATAATTTCTCTTACTAGTCATAGATAATCACCTCAATCACACCAAGGCATAGTATTTTACTACGTGTGTGAATATTTTACTCAGAGCTCCTATGAGGCCAGTTTTGCAGAGATTTATATTAGCAGGAACACCCCGTGTGGCTCTGAGAGGGGCTACAACGTGTCACTCAGCACACTGATGTTGGCTAATAACACGACCTGTTTGTAGCCAGGACCAAACTAGCACCTGGCCCTGCACCTGGCCATGAAAACCCAAAAGTCGTTATCCAGGGGAGAGGTTCTGTATGCACTTTCTATTTTTAAATGATTAGAATCATTTAAAAAGATGATCTGTTTTAGTTCTGTTTTTGATAGCTGTCTATTTCATGCTTTGAAGTCATAATCATTGAAAGATTACCCACTATCCCATAGGTCACAACAATTCCCTTGTTCTCCTGAAAATTAACCTGAAGGCAGTTATAAAAAAGAGTTATTGAATTAATTGCTTTTTATTTTAGCAGAGTTAGGGATGAGATTTTTTAAATGCTTCATACAAATTGATATAATTCAATTCATATATTTGTATAGTTACAAATACAGAGAGATATATATATTAATTTTCTACTAGAAAAAATATTTGCCACTCGAGAAGACAAATAGAGTCATTAGTGACTTTCATGTCTAGCTGTGCAGGTTGTGTACTGCTCAACTTCTGAGAATTATAGCAC
>NW_023230373.1:0-862 GCF_002007445.2 Ailuropoda melanoleuca
ATAGAGTCAGGATACAAATGTGCACAATATGTCATGAGAGCCCCTGCTCTCGGTTAGATCAAGGACACTCTGAAAGTCAAAGTAGATCTGCCTCTAAGACTATCACATTAAAGAGGAAGGCTGGGACTCAATCTGACAGGACCATGGACGTTAAAATACCTACCATGGCTCAGGTGTCTTTCTGCTGCCCAAAACATACCTCCTGGCCATTCTACATTCAGCTCAAATCATGGAAGGATAAATCCTTCACAGTCCAGGACCTCCCTCTTTCACTCTTGTTCTCATACTAAGAGATATACATATTTTTAATGTCTGCAGATTGTGCTCAAGGAAATTCTGTTTGTCCTTGCCTACACCTTCCCCCATTGTTCCTGCCTGCATAGCCATGGCCTCCCGACCTTGACTGCCATCTTCTTCTTCTGTGTTTCCATCCACGAGCCATCACAGTGACACCTCCCAATTTAGCCTCACGTATGAACGTCATTACCAGAGCCTAGTCATTCTTCCCGGATCATTAAGTGATGATGGCTAAATTGGGTCTTCTCACCTGACCCCGTCACACCCCGAGAGCTACGGTCATTTGTCATCACACCCTTCGCCCCCATCTCCCAGCCAGTTCTCACTCTGAGTGGCATGGTTTCCACCCTGGCCAATTTGAATTAATTTTTCAGGCAAGATTTCAGGCCATTTCTCCTTCAAGTGATTTTACTAAAATCTAGATATATTACAGCCACTGCCTAGTTCTCACCTTCTGGAACTGTGATTTGCTTTTTTATACTGATCAAAATGTCCTGACATGATTTGTTCTTTTATAAATGCCCTCTCTTTGCTTCTCTCTGTTTCACTGATGTTGTAAATTTTC
>NW_023230375.1:0-862 GCF_002007445.2 Ailuropoda melanoleuca
ACATGACAATTCTCCTTGTTGTTTTTCTCTCATTTAGTTGCATCATTGTTTTTTAAAAAGTGAAATGATCTGAGTCCACAATGTCTTCCCTAACCTTTAGAACTCTGACACATATGTCCATTTCGGCAGTTTATGAATGCAGGACACATGATTTGCCTTCATATGACCAGTCTTCTTCTTTTTCATATACCAGTCTTTTTGTGATGGCAAAATCGAGAGTTATCTGTCTATTGTACTTTAGTTTCATCGTCTAAGTAGCTTTAGTCTGGATGCGTAGAAACCATCATGTTGTCCCCACCGCCATCTGATGTAATGATCTTTCCAGGGAAGCCTGTCCCCCACTCCTGCCCCAGAGCATGCCAGTGCTGGTGGAGAATGGGAAAATGTTACTGTCATGGAAATAGGAGGCTCTTTATTCCCCTATTATTCAAGATAAAGTGCGGGTGCTCTACTATTTCTCAGTGTATACTTGCCTTTTGGGGGTATAATTCCCAGACCTGGCACATTCCTAACTCTCTGGAGACCAAACATTCCGGTTTGTCCAGGACTGTCCCAACATAATTATTAATACTGCCCCTTCCACTTTCAGAAGTGTCTCCATTTGGAGAATAATTTATATGGCTGCCTTATGTACAGATCTATCATTCTATTCAGCGTTTACAAAAGACCAAGTGGGTTGAGGAGAAAGACATTGATCTGGGGATTTGTGGGGCTTGAAATTAAAAGAGTGAAACTGAATAAAGGAAACCTCATTTTAAATGGAAATGAAAGTCCAAAAGGGGGCGCTCTCCTGCACTACCACTCCTCATAGCCCCGGGCAGAAGCCACAGGAAGGGGCCTATACTTTACTCCCCAGCGTGGG
>NW_023230376.1:0-862 GCF_002007445.2 Ailuropoda melanoleuca
GCGGACTGCATGTCTGTGTCTCCCCCCACCCCCAAATTCATATGTTGAAGGCCTAGTTCCCAGTGGGATGATACCTTGAGTTGGGGACTTTTAGAAAAGGTAATTACCTCATGAGAGTAAAGCCCCCATGAATAGGATTAGCGTCTTTATCAGAAGAGATCTGAGAGAGATCATCTCTCTCCGCCATGGGAAGATGGAGCAAGAGGGCGGCCATCTGCAAACCAGGAAGAATGTCCTCACCAAGAACCAGAACCTGGTGGCCGCTTCATCTGAGACTTCCGGCCTCCAGCGCCATGAGAAAGAAATGTTTGCTGCTTACACCACCTCGTCTATGGTGGTTTTGTTACAGCATCCCAAACAGACAAGCCAAACACCTCTGGTGGCACTTCGCAACTGTGACCTTCTGCGATCTGTCATCAGCTTAGGGATGCTTCCTTAAGGCCCATCATCGTTTCTCTGCTGTGTTTTACTTTTAATGTAAAGGGACTGTGATTATCGTCCATAAATATTTACTGAGCATTTAAAACACTGTGAGTTGTGCTCAGAAAAAAAACAAAACAAAACACAAATGTTTAAAAAGAAAATTGTTACATGCATTTTGCAGGGGAGTCAGAGAAGGCTCCACTGGGGTGCTCTGAGGGACATGGGTGGCAAGAATGTTCTTGAATCTCCAGCATGTGTTCTTCAGTGCGGTTCTAGGATTGAACATTACATTTTTCCTCCTCGGGTCTTTCCGGCCCGTCTGCAGAAGGCACTGTCATCACATAGGTATTGCCTGGACTTTTCAAAGATAGAGAATGACCCGTACCCCAGGGGGAAGTTACCTTATTTTCCTTTATAAAAAAAAAAAAAAAAAAAAAAA
>NW_023230377.1:0-184 GCF_002007445.2 Ailuropoda melanoleuca
GAACGCTCGGTTTGGTAGAGAGCCCTGTTCAAGGTCACAGCGCTGCAAAGTAATGGGGCCAGGACCCTAACCCCGGTCTCCAGGAGTCCCTGAGTCCCCATTTCGGCACTGCTTCCGGTACTGAAGCTGAAAATTCCCCCGGAGTCCGCTGTCAGGGACTCACAGGTGCTGTGCATCACCTGGG
>NW_023230377.1:7866-8831 GCF_002007445.2 Ailuropoda melanoleuca
CCTGATAAGAACACTGATACTCACCATATGGGGTTGCTGCAAGCCTTAAATGAGGATGTACTTCAGGAGCCAAACAGTGGAAGGCAATCAGCAAATGGTGATCCTCCTTGCCTCTTCCTCCCTTAACTTCCAAGATGGGGCAAGATCTGGGCAGTCAGGGTGATGGGGTCCTGATCCTGATCCACGGTCTATACACAAGATAGGAGTTTAATAGAGCCCGAACCTAGGCTTTGCTAGCGCACATGAACATAGTTATAGAAAGGTTTTAATGTGATTCAGTTGCAAAAGCACTTATCAAGGAACACAGAGGTGAGTATGATGAGTATATACTCTCACAGTAGCTCCACGTGACACACAAATTCCAGACAGTCAGCAGGGGCCAGGCCCAGGATAGTGTGAAGGGACAATCCTTCCCCCATCCGCGAGAACCCCTTTGGACAAGGTCACGAAAACCGTTTCACCCTGCTTCTGCTGGAGTGGGTTGTGCTATTCCTTAGTGGGCTGCTGGCACAGTTTGCCTATAATCCCCAGAGGAGAACCGTTGTCTCTCAGCACCTCTGATGCCCTGAAAGCAAGAGAAGTTACTAGAATGTGCTAGAGAAGAGAAGTCATGTAAAGGCTCATAAACAGAGATAGCAGTGCCATCGTGCTGGGAGGAAAGAGGTCTGGGGGCAGCAGTCAGCTGTGCAAGTGAAGGTGGTAGCAGCCTATGGTCAGGACTAATAGACTTTTTTTTTAAGATTTATTTATTTATTTGATGGGGGAGGGGCAGAGAGGAAGGGGGAGTCTTAAGCAGACTCTGTGCTGAGCACAGAGCCAGACACGGGGCTCGATCTCATGACCCTGAGATCACGACCCAAGCTGAAATCATGAGTCGGATTCCCAATGGACTGCGCCACCCAGGCACCCCTCATAGACTCTCTTTAATTAATGACGGCTGGTATGTAATTCGCTGCTGTCACGGG
>NW_023230378.1:0-862 GCF_002007445.2 Ailuropoda melanoleuca
ATGAAATGAGGTCCAAGAGGTCAAAACACTTTGAATTCACGCACAGGGTGAACTGTGAATACTGCACTTCATTGTGGAGGAAAGTCTCTGTCTTATAAACTGATCCACACACTTGCCACTGGGAGACTGAAGCTCAGAGAGCAAAGTGACTTGTCCAAGTTCAAAAGGATAGTCAGGGAGGGAGGCCTCCAGTCCTCTGTGAGAACCCAGATCAGGCCCTGACTCGGGGAGCTGATGACCCAGTGGTGGTGGCAGGGGCATTAGTCAAACCACGACAGAAACAGGCACACAGTCACATGTCATCACTGCTGTGCAGGAGCAAGGTGCCCTGAGACTGGCGCTGGAGATGCGGTGGGGACCCCCGACCTGTGGGCTTCCCTGAGCCAAAAATATTCTCAAGATCTTGGGCACCTTTGATTTCACCCTTCACCAGCTCCTGTGTGTCTGCCATGTTGTTCTTCAGGGTCACAGAAGGGCTGCTGCAGCTCCGGGCATCAACAACAGTGTCCCATATAAACGAGAAAGGGGATGTGGCATCATGTTCTCCTATCAGAGGGCACTGTGTTTTCCAGAGTCCCCCTGCAGATTCCCCTGATGTCTCACTGGTCCGGACTTGTCCTCTGAGCCTGGGTGTCCCTGAGTCTACGTGAGAGCGATAGAAGACTTCCCTGGGAGGCTGTTAGAGGATGATGTGGAGCTGGCTTGTAAGAAGTGCTCTGGGAATGGAGGCTGAGGCTGGGCCATGGCTGAGTTATGAAGCAAATCCTGGGCATAGTGCCCTACCCACCCCTCCAAACCCCACCCCCACCTCCAAGGCAGCCCCTAATGGGGGCTGCAGGCCTGGGCATGTTCTGAACTTACA
>NW_023230380.1:0-3228 GCF_002007445.2 Ailuropoda melanoleuca
TGGGAGAAATAAGACTTTTCTACATTCTAGGTTATTTTATTTATTATAATTTCTCTCCTAGAATATTAACAGCAGTGGGAGTATATGAATGACTGTGTCAATGGGTGTTCAAGAGAAAACACAATGGATATCTGAGGATGAAGCCCAAGCCTTCCTGCAGAGTGACTGTTCTGTTGCAAAGCTTGTGGGGGAGGATAGAGTGTGCTCCACACAGCTGAGAAGGTTTGGGGAACATAAGGGTTTTTCTCTAAGGAGTTCAATGTTTGAAGACAGAACACAGGAGCTGAAGCTTCCTAGGTTCTTTGACTGCCTGGATTAAGCTCCCTGTCTACCCAAAAGGCTAGGGAGTAGGACTAGAAGAAGCTTCTCTTGGGAACTCAGTCTTGTGTGTTCAGGGAAAGGCATGGACCAAAAAGTCATCCAGGCCTTGGATCAAATCCCATCTCCACCACTTACCTTGACTTTGGGCAAGTTACCTAACATCTTCAAGCCTCTAAAACTCCCATTCTTCCCTCATTAAATACAGATTATGTTACCTGTCTCCAAGCATCAGTGTATGAGATTTAAATAATATGTGCCTGAGACCCAGCCCACAGCAGGAACTAGTGAATGTTCACTTCCATTTTCTAGCTATTCCATGTAGTAATAAATCATATCAGTGCAACTGGAAGGAGAAAAGAAAACAAGAGACTTACCCTGGCAAGTGGGAGAGTACATCTTTAAACCGCTCCTTTTATGCTTGCAGATTTTGATGAAGGACGATCTGCAGCCTAGGAAAACCATAATTTCATAGCTTCTGTTCATGCTTTTTGCCCCATAGCCGATTTTTTTTTTTTTTATCGTACACATAGTAAGGCCGTGTGGAAGTTTATGACTGGCACTTGACTGACAACGGCCACGCTGTAGTACTTGCTGAATATTTTAATATTGCCCCTGGGTCTTGTGCCAATAAAATGGGATACCTGGATGGAGTCGATCATTCTTTGTTTTTGAGAAGACCTCAGTAGGTTTTTGGCTATGGAGAGGTAGCCCTATAAATTAATGTGAGGTCAAAAGTCAAAAGCTGGACTGGCACATAGGAACTTATGTTTTGGAGGTAGGAAGCAGGGAGGAAGAGAGGCTCATGAAAGAGAAGGAGGCCCCAAAAGGTCAAGACGAGATGGCGCCCAAGAGAGCTTGGCTACTGATAGTGCCTGTGGTGAGAAACAGCCGACAGAATCTTTGGGGAGTGAAGTCTAATATCTCAGGTGAAGTTGCCTGAAGTCACCCCCTTTTGTTAGTTCAAACATTCTGTAAATTTCACTGTGCATAAAAGACTTGGTAGTACTTTGATGGAAGAAAGTTCCCGCGTGGGGCGAAGGAAACCAGTAAGACAAAACCTAAAGCCATATTACCAAACTGGATGCTCTGTGGACTTATGGAAGACTAAGAGCCCCCCAGAAATATCCTGGGATGTTAGGAGGAGTATCCCATGGAGTGTAGGATGGGGGTTTGAGTTCTCTTATTGACTCATACTGAGATAAAGGGCCACCCCGGTAGTTTGAAACATTTGCATGGCAAATTCTGGGGTCTTTGGAAGAGAGCATTTTGTTTTCACAAGTGCACTTGGTAAAAATAATTAAAATCACTTACAAGTGCTCGTTCCTTGCATCTGTCTGTGTGAATGAGTGAGTTATACTTGCCCCCAGCTCTGAAGGGTATATATTGTGATAGCCCAGGAGCTTTAGAGGCCACAGGGCAGCTCTCTGACACCTGAAGTAAGGAGAGCATCTGTTCAGGGCACAGGCAAAGCACAGCTATTCCCTGCTTATTTATGAATAGCTTGATAAGAGGTCTAAAAAGCAGCGACTGCCGAGTCCATTAACGGAGTCTGCAGACTCTTGAAATTTTTCCATGCCCAAACCACTGAAATCTATTTCTGGATTTGCCTTCAACTCCAAGTAAAAATGTTCAACCCACGTGTTCATGCCCCAGCCCAGAGTTTCCCATGCCAGATTCCAGGAACGTGTTTCAGAGAGAAATATCAGTTAACTAGGGGGGAAAGCAGGCACAGGCAAAGGGTCAGGTGTTATCAGTGGTTTTAGAACAAGTGAAAGGGTCATTTCAAAGAATTTCCAGAGTGGACACGGAGGCAGGGCAGTGGTTCGCAGATCGCAGATCCCACATCTGGCAGCTGGGACCCCGTGTGTAGGCACGTTATGATCCAGGGCTCAGTAAGATACACACTGCTCAGATGAAGACAGACGTGCACTCATTAAGGATAAAATATGAAAAGATTCTTTGCTTCATGAATTCCTGTCTAAAACTTCACTGGCACATGTATGAGACATAGGTGTCAGGAATATTTCTGAATTCTTCTTTGGCTCAGAATCATCACGAACATACAACTTTCTGTGAAGGAAGTGCCATATTTTGCTCAAACGCCGTATTCTTCTATTCCAGGAAAATGAAATTTTAAAGGCTATAAACCAAGCAGCAGTTTCTCTTTGGGCCTCTTTGGCAGGGACACAAAGGAGCTGGGAAATACAGTCCCTTGCTTGGAGTGGAGCGGAGGAAAGATTCCTTAATAAAATGTATGTACTACTAACTCCTGCCTGGAAACAAAGAATGATATAAACAAGCCACGGCTTGCAGTTTCAAAATCCAGTAAATTATATTTATGGTTGTGCATTTGTCAAGATAAGTAGCTAATGGTAATCCCATAAGCAGATAAGGGTAATAAAACGCTCTGATGTGGGGCGGAAGTCAGATTTGGTGGTGGGGACGCCTTTTCACACTGGCGGGCCCCAAAAGGCCTTGCCAAATGTCTTCAGATAGGGACGATGGCCAGGCCAGGGTCAGAGAGTGGGAAAGAAAGGTCCTTTCTGTGTGTGGCCCCTTGAAAATGACAGAGCACTCACCATCTTCACGTGTTTTCATAGTTGAAGGGATAGAAGAAGAAATCTACAGCAATATAGAGAAGAGGAATATTTCTGCCTTGGAGAGCTTTTTAGAAAAGAAAAACTAGGGCAAGAACCAGCATTCTTTGGGAGAACACTGTACCTAGGCAGCAGAATTAGCACTAAACACATTTTAAGACTCTGGACTGAAATAGAAATCCAATTGTCAAGCTCTTAAAATGTGCCCGGGACTGGTTCTAACAGACTCCCTTGAGCTGCTTCTGTGGTGTTATGGCTGAGCCTACAGGAACAGATGCGGCTCCAAACTCCACCCCCCCCCCCCCCCCCC
>NW_023230381.1:0-862 GCF_002007445.2 Ailuropoda melanoleuca
ACCGCTGTGCCCCCCAGGCGCCCCCCCTTTTTTTTTTTTTTTTAAACCTTTGCAGTTTGGGGAGATCCTTTGAAGGCCTGCATTTTATTGATTTAACTTTTTAAAAATCTTCATTTACCCACAACCCCTAATGTGGATTTAAGTGAGCGATTTTGGTACAGTCCTGATCTCATCTGTTTTTGTTTTTGTGTCATCCTTCTTATTTTGGCCGTCTTTTTCCGTAACGATTTTCTGTTCCTCTTTCAAAGAGGATTTCTTGCTTTCTTGCAGTTTCCTGACGTTGTCTTCTGAATTGCCTTCGGAGAGGTGCTCTTCCCTTGAGCCTTTAGGATGGTGCTTTCTCACCCTTTCCCCGTGTTCCCGTGCTCCTCTCTTCCTGCTCCAACAAGATGGTGTCTGTGTAGACGTTGCATGTACCGTCGGGCGCCATATGCATCGTGTATTGTTGGCCTTGGCACTGTGCATGTGGGGGAAGGGTGAATCCCTTTCAGAGTTGCTTACCTGTAGGGTTGGTGGTGCGCACACCTCAAAGCCAGGGCTGTCACGTGGCCCTCACCGTGGGAAGTCCTCCGTTTCTCCCTGGACTGCCCTCTTGGGCCTCCCAGCGGTGACTCGGGCACACACTGGCGACCTCGCCCTTGCAGTTGTGGGTATGTGGTTAGTGGAGAATTCGAGCCTGGTTTTCTAGGTTTCAAAAAAGAACCTCCCTAGACCGTGTCATGGCTGCTCTGTGGTAATTCTATGCATAGCCTGGAACTGTGTTTCTTTTCTTTTTTTTTTTTTTTTAAGATTTTTATTCATTTATTCGACAGAGATAGAGACAGCCAGAGAGAGAGGGAACACAAGCAGGGGGAGTGGGAGA
>NW_023230382.1:0-862 GCF_002007445.2 Ailuropoda melanoleuca
ACTGACAACTGTCACATTTTATTTGTATGTACAGAACAAACATGGTTACTTTAGCCCAGCTTGGTGGCCAGTTCCTTTGCCTTGGCCTTCTCCAGTTTAGCCACACGGGCCACAGACTTGGGGCCCAAGATGCCACCACCCCAGTGACGACGAATCTCGTCGTATCTGTCATTGTAGTTGGTCCTGACAGCCTCCACCAGCTTTGCTAATGCACCTTTATCTTCTGGATTAACTTGTGTCAAGGCAACAGAAGTGCAGGTCTTCCTGTGAACCAGACGTCCCAGCCTCGCCTTACCCTTGATGATACAATACGGGACACCCATTTTACGGCACAGTGCAGGTAGGAACACAACCAGCTCGATAGGATCCACGTCGTGTGCGATTACCACCAACTGGGCCTTCTTGTTTTCCACCAAGGTGGTTACTGTGTTGACACCTGCCCGAAGCACCGGTGGTCTTTTCGTAGGGGCATCCCCTTTGCCGGCAGCCTTCTGTTCTGCACGAGCTAACAGTCTCTGCCTCTTCTCTTGTTTAGTCTCTGGCCTGTATTTGTGCGCCAGCTTAAAAAGCTGAGTAGCTGTCTGCCTGTCCAGTGCCTGTGTGAACTGGTTGATTGCAGGGGGCACCTTCAGTCGCTTGTACAGGATGGACCTCTGCCGCTGAAGCCTGATGTAGCGGGGCCATTTAACGAAGCGGGTCAGATCGCGCTTGGGTTGAATATCTTGGCCAATGCCATAGTTCTTGGGCCTCTTCTCGAAGAGCGGGTTGACCACTTTCTTGGCCTCAAGCTTCTTCACCACTGAAGGGGCCGGGGCCACCTTCTTCCCCTTGGCCTTCTTTCCTTTCGGCATGGCGGACGGTG
>NW_023230383.1:0-862 GCF_002007445.2 Ailuropoda melanoleuca
ACTGATAGCCTCTCTTCATATGAACTCATGTGAACAAATGTAACACTATAACGTCCCTTATTTGCCCAGCAGTTCTTACTGGCATTATATTATACAGGCCCTCGGGAGGAAAGCAAGCTTATTACCACAGTCACTTATTTAGAAACTCAAAAGTGGCAGAAATGATTGCCTCTAACTGTCCTATGTTCTTTTGTAGGACATATTGACTTCCAAAACCCTTTTGAACAAACCCAATTAGGATATAGTTTTTCACACACTATCTCCCTAATACATGGTAAAGAAAACAAAACCTCCGAACTCCTCAAATGAGTAAAATCTTTAGTGTATTAAATACAGTCTCCCTAACTGGGTAATGGATACTGATTTTCAAAACTCAGAATTATCTATTTAGTAAAGAAACAAATTTAAACCTTATTCTAGTTGGTGAAAAACACATCACATTGTGAGGCAAAATTGTGATTCCCATTCTATTCATTAGTTCAGAAACCCAAAGAGTCTATATTTGATAATTGGCTACAGCAGGAAATTCCACAGTTTAACTGTTCACTCTCAAAACTACAAATGATTTCTCTCATTTACATTCTATAGAAACAACTAATTATGGGATGGTCACCCTAAATAAACACTTTATTTTCAAAAAGCCCACATAAAACATTGAGAGGTTTCACAGTCAACTCAAAGTTACATTCCATTCTATTTTATTTTTTAGAGAGAAAGCTTGAGCAAACTAAGGGCAGGGGCTGGCAGGCAGAGGGAGAGGGAAAGAGAGAATCTTAGAGAATCTTAATCAAGCTCCACGGTCAACACAGAGCCTGACTTGGGGCTCGATCTCATGACGCTGAGATCCTGACCTGAGCCAAAA
>NW_023230384.1:0-862 GCF_002007445.2 Ailuropoda melanoleuca
ATTCACTATCTCTGCCTGACTGCCTTTGAACTGGGACATCAGTCTTCTCCTGCCTTCAGACCCGACTTGAACTGGAACTTACACCCGTGGCTGTCCTGAAACTCCAGCTGCAGACCGCAGATTTTGGGCTTCTCAGAGCCTCCATAATTATATGAGGCAATTCCAATCTCTCTCTCTATATAGGTTATATATCTATATATCTAATTGATTTACTATAAGGATATATGTGTGTGTGTAATATATATCTCCTATAAATTCTGTTTTTCTAGAGAACTCAGACTAATAATACAGTATGTAAAACACATGAAAGTGTATGTTCATATAAGATTTGGTACACAGATGTTCATAACAGCATTATTCGTAATACCCAAAGAATAAAGAAATCATGGTATAATCCATAAATGGAATATTATTTGTCAATAAAAAAGAATGAAGTACTAACACATGGTAAAACATAGATGAACCTTGAAAACATTACACGACGTGAAAGAAACCAGACATGAAAGGGAACATATTGTATGAATCCAATTATATGAAGTGTTCAGAACAGGCAAAGCCATAGAAACAGAAAGTAGATTAGTTGTTGCCAGGGGTTGGGGATGGGGAGAGATGTTTTTTAACAGCTTAAGCATGAGTAAGGGGCTTCTTTCGGGGATAAAAAAAGGTTGTGAAATTGATGGCTACACAACATGAATATACTGGACAACTGAACTACATATTCTAAATGGTAAATTTTATGACACATAAATTATAAAATTAAAGAGATGGACAGATGGACTGGATAGTTTAAAACCCCTGATCACCCCTTTTCTCTTCTGGGGGGAATAGGAGGAAATTAATGGTGTTGGGTACCTTATAATAA
>NW_023230385.1:0-862 GCF_002007445.2 Ailuropoda melanoleuca
ATTTTTCTTTCTGGCACTGTACTGCCTGTCAGTGTATGATATAAAACCAGATAGTAAATTCTGGAAATAAAGAGTACCTATTCCAAAGTTTTCATCAACTAGTGATATTCAAATGGGATAAATTCACTTTTATTCTAGAAAATAAATCCAATTCATTTTACACTGGAGCATAGGTGCCTTACGACCTGTCTTATTATCACTTGCCCAAGTCCAGTTAGCAGCATTTTTCTCCACTAGGAGTATCACCACAGCTAGATGGCTCCTGGCATAGGACAAATGGAAAGCAGAACTCATGAAGGGAGGGGACTTTTGAGGGTCTTATAGTGCATTACCTCACAAGTTAAAGGATACAAATTTATCAACTGATTGGACACCTTAAACAGTGTCTTACTCTTAGGTCATCAAAGCAATATACTCTTAAACAAACCTTAAGGTAACAATTATTTTTATCTGATGAAACTTAAATATCTGTTAACACTGACTGATGTATCCTCAAAGTCTATATGTTGAAGACCTTACCCCCTTACTTAAGAATGTGACCTTATTTGGAAAGATGGTCTTTGCAGATGTAATAAGTTAAAATGAAGTCTACTGGAGTAGGGTGAGCCTCTAATTCAATATGACTGCTGCCCTCATAAAAAGGGGAAATGTGGGCAAATATATACATACAGAGGGAGAACACGTGTACATAAAGGCAGAGATCTGTGTGATGAAGCAGAAGCCAACAAACACCAAAGATTGCCAACAAACCATCAGAAGCTAGGAAAGAGGCATGAACACATTCTCTTTCACAGGCCTCAGAAAGAGCCCACCTTGACAACTCCTTGACCTCAGAATCTAGCCTCCAGAAGTGTGAGACAAT
>NW_023230386.1:0-862 GCF_002007445.2 Ailuropoda melanoleuca
TTCAATTAATTAACATATAATGTATTATTAGTTTCAGAGGTAGAGTTCAGTGATTCATCAGTCTTATATAATACCCAGTACTCATTCTACCCAGTGCCCTCCTTAATGCCCATCACCCAGTTACCCCATCCCCACCCCCATCCCCTCCAGCAACCCTCAGTTTGATTCCTATGATTAAGAGTCTCTTATAGTTTGTCTCCCTCTCTGATTTTGTCTTGTTTTATTTTTCCTGGATTTGTTTCTTTTACTAATCAGAATCGTGCTGTATATATTGTTCTTCGATGTGCTTGTTGGAGATGTTCTCAGCCTAGAACAGTCGTTTTATCCATTATATATTCCACAGAATTAGTGTCATTATTTGGGTTGCTTCATTCTGCTGTTATAATTATGCCCACTTTTGTGCACAAACTTGAGCACAAGGGCTGAAATCTGAGGGGAAGAGTGTCAGTTTGAGTCCTTGTCAATCTGATGTGAAGGGGTGTTGACTTGGCATTGAGCAGGTAGCAGGACATGCACGTTGACTTGGACAGGACAGGTGAATTTGGGACCCACAGGCTGAAGGCATCGTGTGTGACAGGGATGTGGCTGGGTTTGCTTTTAGCTTTTGTTTTTCTGGGAGACGCTACCTCTCCTTCTATTCTGAATAAAAGCCTTGCTGGATAGAGTATTCTTGGCTGTAGATTTTTTCTTTTTAGAATTTTGAATACACCATGCTGCTGCCTTCTGGCCTGTAAAGTCTCTGCTGAAAAACCCACTGAAAGCCTTATGGGGTTTCCCTTGTATGTAACTACTTTCCTTTCTCTCACAGCTTTTAAAATTCTCTCTTTATCACTACTTTTGCCCATTTTATTTACTTTATTTA
>NW_023230388.1:0-862 GCF_002007445.2 Ailuropoda melanoleuca
TTTAATTTATCAAACTAGTCATAAAAATATTTTTGATTTTATATCATCTTCTGGAAACTTATCATTCCCTAATCAAGAGGTAGAGCATATGTCCCTTCCCCTTGAACTTGGGCTGCTTGCTCTTTGTGATTATCCTAATAAGAGTCTGGCAGAAGTGAAGGTATATGACTTACAAGGGTAGGTTATTAAAGTCAATTCTGTCCCCAACTGTCTGTCTCTCTTTCTTGGGATAACTGCCCTTGGAATATAACCATCATACCCCAGGAAGTCCAAACCATGTGGATTGGAACCAAAGCCCTTGGCCTTCAGCTCCATTTTAGATACTAGCTAATGGCCAACACCACCTTGCTAGTCCTGTGGTCAAGCCATCTTGGAAGTAAATCTTCCAATTCTCAGTCAAGTTGTCTCAGCTGACACTGCATGGAATAGATAAGTCTTCCCCCATGTTGTGTCCAAATTGCAGATTTGCAAGCAAAATAATTAACTGTTGTTTCAAGCCACTAAGCATTGAGGTGATTTGTTTTTCAACAAAAAATAACCAGAATAACTGAAATAAGAAAAGTAATAGTTGCTAAGTTTCAGCAAGATATGCAAATAAAGACACAAACTCAAAAGATGTTTTGAATCCCGCCATCAGTTCATTAAATCTCAGCAAGTTCTTCAAGAATCTACTCATGATTTTCATGAACAGTCAAACACCTACCCGGTTGATATGTTAAAAATGTGAGATATGTGAGACACTTCATATCAGGTTTGAAGTATCAAACTCTGTAAGCAAAAACAAAAATTTTGACTTCACTTCAAATTGGTAGAAATGGAAATCACAACATTTAACTTTACCTGAGACCTATGCTCCTGTAAA
>NW_023230389.1:0-377 GCF_002007445.2 Ailuropoda melanoleuca
ACAGTGTGTCCACCCCCATTCCCCCTCGCAGGGGACGCGGAGGCTCTACCCAAACAGGGTTGCCTGAGTATCGGCGAGGCAAGCCCCTCCCCCAGAAGGCAGGAGGAAAAATCAAGAAGCCCACATCCCAGGGCGCCTGGGTGGCGCAGTCATTAAGCGCCTGTCTTCAGCTCAGGGCGTGATCCCGGCTTTCCAGAAAGGAGTCCCTTATTGGGCTCCTCCACTGGGAGCCTGCTTCTTCCTCTCCCACTCCCCTGCTTGTGTTCCCTCTCTCGCTGGTGTCTCTCTGCCACATAAATAAATAAAATCTTTAAAGAAGAAGCCCACATCCCTAAGATCCCTATAAAACAAGGGCACACGGCCTGGGTCCCGGTCAA
>NW_023230389.1:415-868 GCF_002007445.2 Ailuropoda melanoleuca
CTCATCAGAATGACGAGAAGGAGAAATCCCCCCCAGCAAAGAAAAGACAATGAGTCTGTGGCCTCTGCCACAGAAATAATGGATATGCATGTAACCAAATTATCAGAAACGGAATTCAGAGTAACAATGGTCAAGATGATGATTAGACTTGAAAAAAGTATTAACAAAAATGTTAATGAGAATACAGAATCCCTAAGGGCGGAAATGAGAGCGAATCTGGCAGAAATTAAAAATTCTATGAGCCAAATGCAGTCAAAACTAGAGGCTCTGACGGCCAGGGTCACCGAGGCAGAGGAACGTATTAGCGAATTGGAGGATGGGTTAGTAGAAGAAAAATGAAAATAGAAGCTGGACTTAAAAAAATCCATGCCCACGAATGTAGGTTACGGGAGATTACTGACTCAATGAAATGATCCAATGTCAGTCGGCATCCCCGAGGAGGTGGAGAAAAAC
>NW_023230389.1:874-1146 GCF_002007445.2 Ailuropoda melanoleuca
AGAAAAACAGAGGTCTAGAAGAGATATTTGAACAAATTGTAGCTGAAAACTTCCCTAATCTAGCGAGGGAAACAAACATTCGTGTCCAAGAGGCAGAGAGGACCCCTCCCAAGCTCAACCACAACAAACCTAAGCCATGTCACGTCATAGTGCAATTCGCAAATATTAGATCCAAGCTTACAGTATTGAAAGCGGCCAGGGCAAAGAAATTTCTCACGTACCAAGGCAAAGGTATCAGAATTACGTCAGACCTGTCTACAGAGACCTGGAAT
>NW_023230389.1:1350-1571 GCF_002007445.2 Ailuropoda melanoleuca
AAGTAAAAAGGCCCCAAGAGTGATACAGAACAGAAAGTCACAACCGATACAAACAAAGACTTTACTGGCAACATGGCATCATTAAAACCATATCTGTCAGTATTCAGTCTCCATGTGAATGGCTTGAATGCTCCCATAAAACGCCACAGTGTTGCAGATTGGATAAAAAGAAATGACCCATCCATTTGCTGTCTACAAGAGACACATTTTGAACCCAAAGA
>NW_023230390.1:0-862 GCF_002007445.2 Ailuropoda melanoleuca
CCATAACGCCGGGATCACGCCCTGAGCCGAAGGCAGATGCTTAACCGCTGTGCCACCCAGGCGCCCCGTCCTTCTTATTTTAAATAAGAAATCTCTCCCCGTTTTCCAGCTATTGTGCTGTTGCTCACTCCTTCCTTTTCTTGTCAAGCTTGTTGAAAGTCTAGTCTTCACTTAATGTCTCCTACTCTTGTCTCAGTTGTCCTTAGCCTACCTTCTGCCCAAGGCTTATTGAAACTGCTCTAGGAAGAAAAGGTCACCAGACGTCTTTAAATGCCAATTGTACTGCATGCTTTCTGCCTTATTTTATCTCTTTCAATGTGGACACTGTAACCCTTCTTGGAACTTTCTTCACGCTACTTTTCCTTGATTTCTGACCGTCTTCTTTGACTTCCTCTGCACATCCCTTAAATGTTGATGTTCTTCAGGACAGCCTACAGCACACTCGTAAAAACAAAAAACAATAAAAAAAAGTATATACTTTTTTTTGCAATGCTTTATTTATTCCATGGTTTTAACGGCCTGACTCTCAAGTCTGTGTCTCCATTCTAAACATCTGAGCTTCACACCTGTATACTTAGATGTCCCCTAGGTATCTTTACTTGGGTATCTGCAGGTGCTTTCACTAATGGCTTCAAAGCAAACTCACTGTCGCTCTCTAAACCTACGAAATAAAAATGTAGGACCAGATGAGTAGCCTTCAAGCTACGGGCTGTGGCCGGTTCGTGAGTTTGGGAAATCCTCTAGAGGATTGAAGTCAGCATCAAAACAAATCCGCAAGCAAGCAAGCAAATGACCTACACACAGGTAAGTTTACATTCCGTTAGCTTACTTTAGGTAAGCTCCCTGAGAGCAGGTGGGGGGG
>NW_023230391.1:0-199 GCF_002007445.2 Ailuropoda melanoleuca
TGGGGACACCGATTCCACATTGGGTGTAGGGGCCTGGGGAAGATCCAGCCCTTAGAACCAAGAAACAAAGTATGAGGGGAAAGCCCTTGAAGTCACGACAGTCTTATTGAAGGGGGAACAGGAATCAAGGTGCTTTGATACCGTGAGTGAAACACGACGAACACAGCACTGAGAAACACAATTCGGCCAAAATCCGCTT
>NW_023230391.1:543-1676 GCF_002007445.2 Ailuropoda melanoleuca
AAACAGCTCCAGCGAACAGCAGCCTTTTAACTGGGGACACCGATTCCACATTGGTTGTAGAGGCCTGGGATAGATCCAGCCCTTAGAACCAAGAAACAAAGTGTGAGTGGAAAGCCCTTGAAGTCACGACGGCCTTATGGAAGGTGGAACAGGAATCAAGGTGCTTTGGTACCGTGAGTGAAACACGACGAACACAGCACTGAGAAAGACAATTCGGCCAAAACCCGCTTCCAATGAAATGCTTGCTCCCTGGGGAAATCCTGTCAAAACTGCTGGCGGCAATGGAACGAAAAGGCCCAAAACACGTCCGTCAGAAACAACACCGTACAGGGACCGTCTTAGCACTATCATCACCCTTCGTGAATAGGGAAACATGAGGGAAAGTGGTCGCGGAAGCCTGACGAGAGTGCCCCATAGTGGTCTCTGAGACACCACACAGTCCAGGGAAATATCAACGATCATCATCTCTCGTGAGTAAGGGAGCATGAATGAAAATCTTCCGGATTTTCGAGGACTAAGCGTCCTTCTCATTGGTAATAAAGCAGAGCATCCAAGAATACACCTCCAGCGAACAGCAGCATTTTCACTGGGGACCCCGATTCCACTTTGGGTGTAGGGGCCTGGGGAGGATCCAGCCCTTAGAACCAAGAAACAAAGTGTGAGGGGAAAGCCCTTGAAGTCACGACGGTCTTATTGAAGGTGGAACAGGAATCAAGGTGCTTTGGTACCGTGAGTGAAACACGACGAACACAGCACTGAGAAAGACAATTCGGCCAAAACCCGCTTCCAACGAAATGTTTGCTCCCTGGGGAAATCCTGTCAAAACTGCTGGCGGCAATGGAACGAAAAGGCCCAAAACACGTCCGTCAGAAACAACACAATACAGGGAACGTCTTAGCACTATCATCACCCTTCGTGAATAGGGAAAGATGATTAAAAGTGGTCATGGAAGCCTGACAAGAGTGCCCCAGAGTGGTCTCTGAGACACCACACAGTCCAGGGAAATATCAACGATCATCATCTCTCGTGAGTAAGGCAGCATGAATGAAAAGATTCAGGATTTTCGAGGACTCCACGCCCTTCTTACGGGTCATAAAGCAGAGCGTCCAGGAAAACACCTCCAGCGAACAGCA
>NW_023230391.1:1750-2003 GCF_002007445.2 Ailuropoda melanoleuca
TCCAGCCCTTAGAACCAAGAAACAAATTGTGAGGGGAAAGCCCTTGAACTCACGAAGGACTTATGGAAGGTGGAAGAGGAATCAAGCTGCTTTGGTACCGTGAGTGAAGCACGACGAACACAGCACAGAAAGACAATTCAGCCTAAACCCGCTTCCAACGAAATGTTTGCTCCCTGGGGATTGCCTGTCAAAACTGCTGGCGGCAATGGAACGAAAAGGCCCAAAACCCGTCCGTCAGAAACAACACCGTACA
>NW_023230392.1:0-3284 GCF_002007445.2 Ailuropoda melanoleuca
AGATGTGGGAATGTGTCCAGCAGCAGCATCAACTTTAAAAAATGGGCAATGGAAAGATGTCCACTAAGCTCCAGAGGCATCCAGTGCTGGATATCGTCCGCATACGCACAAGGTAGAATTGATACACCGTGCCTTCCAGCTTGCCTTGAAAGTTTTCCATATGTCTAGTTCTGAGGTGAAAAGATTAAAAATAGGAAGAGTCTGGAAGGGAGTGAAGATTCAAAATACGCTGCTGGATCTCATATCCATTATGTTACCTCTGTGACATCTCAGCTGTAGTTGCCAACAGGGATACTCAAGGGCACAGTTCAAAATCAGCTAAGTGTAACAGGAACATTTCCAACCACTGTCCTCCCTTTGCCGTGCAGAATTCTCAGGGAAGTGAAAAAGAGATTCAGTGGGGTTCAAAGCTCACAAGAGTAACTTAGAAAGACCTCCTCCTGGCATGAAGGGAGCCAGTTCCAAGATATTCTCTTGGATTCTAGAACCTTCGACAATGAAATCAGAGAAGGAGCCGATGAAGGGAGCAGAGTCTCAGTCTCAGGTTATGATTACCAGGACAACCTCTCAGGTCCTAATCCCATGTTCCATTTCCTTTTGGAAATTAAATTCACCTTAGCCGATTAGCCTGCTTTTGTGTTCTACTGTAGAAAATATCTTTTAAATGTAGGGCTGTCAGCATTATTAACTCAGTTTTTACCTGTTAAAGTGCATTCCATTAAAAAATACCATGAAACCCGAGGCAAACAGCGCAGGGTGAGGTGAGGGGGCTGATAAGAAGCTTTCATTCTTTCTTCCCCGTCAGAGCAAAATATTCGAACATAAAGTGAGAAATAGGGTTGGCTTGAAATACCGCCTCTCCACAATTCAGAAAGTCAAGCCACGTGAGGCCAAGCCAACATTTCCAAGTGTAGACCATCTGACCACATGTATGGCCTATGCCGGCAGCATTGCACAAAGCCCGCACAAGATTCAGGACCACTGCACTTGGAGCCACGAAAACACGTAAGTTCTAAGAGATGCAGGGAAAGCGAACTACACATAAACATTTCAACATATTCTATTTTTGCTAGAAAAGATAGTCAGGTCTTAACATACTCCCGGGGCTCAATGTAATGTTTGACAGACTGGTTGTGGACGGCCACTCTCCTTCTGCGGAGGACGTGTCTGTTTATATGCACTGCACGTGATCCCTCAGCCAAATCAAAACGGACACTCAGCATCAACATGGACGTCCGTAAGGAAGGTCCAAGTGTAAGATCTTGCAAAGGCTGGGAATACAGCTGCTGCCTTCTAGAGGATCTGACACATGTTACCCAAATTCTTAAGCTCTCTCACGTGGGTTAGACATCAGGGAACCATGTTCTTTTGGCCACTGGAAGCTGAATTTATTGAGTTACTTAATATCCCACAACACAAACTCTGTCTGTGTGTTTTAAGTAAGATCAAATTGTGTGTCAACTATATTCAAATAAGAAAAATTCTTTAAAAAATGAAAATAAGACCAAAATTGTGTTCAGTCATTGGGTATTGTGTATACACAATCAAATCTTAAAGTGTTTCCACCAGGAAAAACAGAAAACAAAACGTGGGCAAATGACTGCTGATTTAGCGTAACTAACTGAGGATCAAATGTATAGTATAAAAGGGGGAATTCTGTTCTTAGTTCTGTAAATATGGAGTTAGCTATATTATATTATAGAAAGTTCTCTACTCTAAGGTAAATTATAAGGAGTCACATGTAAGCCCTAGGTGTGAGTGTTATATTAAGAAAATCTATTCCTTTTCCATGTTGGTTTATAGCATTTGAAATTAAATGAGAAAAATGTAGTATTTAAATGACATTCACATCAATACTTCTTCAGAGTTCATCAAAAAGTCAATTTGCTTTTAATTGTAGGTTATGGGAAAGCACACTATACTAGGAGGCATAAAAATACTCTTTGCTTTGTTTAATGTTCCTGGATGTCTAGTGCAGATTAAGTCCTATTAATATAAACAGTAAGTGGGATATGTACATAGTTTTCATTATCCTAAAATTCTGATGTCCTGCAATTATTAGGAATTAAAAAGACAATAGGATAAAATTGAAAAATGGAGTGCTTTCAGTAAGCAGGTTTTAAAGATTTTTAATAATATTTTTAACTGAGTTTGTCTTTCATTTTAAAGTTCTACCAGATTGAAAAGTTCTACCAGTTCATTGCCGTGAAACCCTTCCTTTTAGTATTGACAGCTCCTTGCTGCCCACCACGTGCCCCAGTTTATGAAGACTCCAGTCTACACAATAGTGGAGTATGGAATTTGTTTCTTTTCTAATAACACTGAAGCAATAATAGCATCACATAGTTATACATTAAGGTGATTTTGAAGTACACAAAAATACCACTATTTGTGCCATGAATAATATTCTTAAGAGACTTTAAATCTTTAACACCCAACCTCTGTCAAACACTTTGAAGCACAGAACTATATTAAGAAAGCATGTGGCATTCAATTTCTGACATTTCATCCCCAAAGAAGGCAAAGCACAACAATAACATGTTTCTGAAATGCAAATTCCATTAAGTGCAAATTTCCAGAACACAAGGTCAATCTAGAAACACGTTTTAAAATTCAGCAAGTTCTCTTCTGAAATTAATATTCTCAGTACATAATTTTCAAACATAATCTGAAGTGATTTTCCAATGCGTGTTCATAGTCTAATTTTTTCTCCCTCATAAAAATATATTAACTGGCTTGTTTTCCATCTTCTGATTTTCACATTTATTAGCTCAAAATATCTAGCCATCTAGGAATATCTTTTCTTTCCACATTTCCAAATATGAAATCAGTTTGACTTAAATCTTATAGGAACACCACCCGGAATAACATTCCCTTATGTTTGAGCTTAAAGTAAATCCAAACAGCTCAAAAGGGAGAAATTTTGAGACCTCCCAACCAGAGATCTGGGAATGATCACGACTTCCTTCAAACGATTTGTCAAGTGAATACTGTAACTAGACACAGAAAGAGATAGTCATCCCAAGAACAAGATACTATTTTTTAACTTTCTAACTGAGCCTGGGCACAAGGGAGACGCAGAACCACATGATCCCAGGAGAACTGTAGAGGCCAAGGGTCTTACACCGAGCTTGAGAAGGGGACGACCTGCTTTCCACCCACATAAACCTCCTCAATATTTCGGTCATCTCCTGAAAAAAAAATGAAGGAATCATTCATAAAGTGTTTTTATGTCAGTATTTTTTTTAAAGATTTATTTATTTATTTTAGAGAGAGAGAGAGAG
>NW_023230393.1:0-862 GCF_002007445.2 Ailuropoda melanoleuca
ATGCCATATGCAATCCCACTTCCTTAGATTTATCCACATGCAAATTTCATTAAATTTTTACTAGCTCTTCTTGCCCTCAAATGCAGTTGCATCCACAATCCTAGAATACATCAGAATTTTGCAGTTAAAGAAATCTTAGTGACAATTTAACCTAAAAAGAATTTGCAATTTGGAAAGTTTAATTAACTTGTAAGTTCTGCACCATTACTGAATGGCACAATCAGAACTGACCCTTGTAAGTTTCATGTTTAAGTGCATGCACAAGGATATTTTATTAAATTTTGCTGCTACTACTTTATTATTTGTTTGAAACTTTTTCCTTTAAATTCAGAATCAAACCCTGAATTTTACATGCAAGGCTTACATATCCTTCCAACTTTATACAATTTTATATCACCTATAAATTAAAAGAGGTCTTAACATTGTCTGCAATACCAACCTTCTGTAGAACTAAGAAAAAATATGAAAATCTCTTTACATTAGAAGCTACCTATTCTCTTTGAATCATGGTGCATGGTAAATATGGTAGGTCTTCACATCACATGAAGTTCGCCAATGCAGTGGATCCTAGAAGACTAGGCAAACAGAACAGTGTGGCCAAAAAGAAAACAATCTGGCATTCAAAAAGTTAAGTCCTCACGAAAACTCATGTTTGACCAAGTCGAGGTGTGAAGGCCTAGTTAGTCTCTGCATATGCAAGTGTTTAATGAGTTCAATAGCTAGAACAGGTTAGGAGAATTCATAGACCCTTAAGAACTTAATGAATACTAAGAAGTAGTTGGAAGCCCACTTTATTTTTTTTTTTAAGATTTTATTTATTTATTTGACAGAGATAGAGACAGCCAGCGAGAGAGGGGACACA
>NW_023230394.1:0-862 GCF_002007445.2 Ailuropoda melanoleuca
CTTTCAAATGCTACAGCTTCCACACACATTTTATTCACAATTACTAGTGACGGATATGCCACTAAAGCATTTCACTAAAGTCCCCACTTCCTTAGGCCATTGAACATGGCAGCACAACCATTGCCTAGTGTACTGAAATCTGTAATATTTCTGTCTTCATCCTCTCTTATAGCATCAAACAATGTTTGGTTTTTTTTTTTTCTGTTTTCACTGGGCTGGCTCCAGGAGCCTCTATTATGGACTGGGAAAACAAATAATTAAGATTGCTAAGAATTTTGTATTAAATGAACACTAATAAGGTGTCCAAAGGAAAGTAGTGTTGGAAATAGGGTCAGAAGTGTGGAAAAGGATGGCCAGTTCTTTTAGACATTCAAAAGTTCTTTTGATAAGATAAAGGGGATGCTAATGCACATAGATTCATGGATTCTTCATTTCTCATTTGTAATAACTTTTATAAAGAAACGCCTCTGCTATGTGATCATTAAGGATCAATGGAAACTTGATTTTAACCTCTCTTCAATCCTCTAATTAAAAGAGCTATCATTCTTATAAAAAATTCTATAATAAAGATATTGCATATTTTAATTATCTATTGAAATTGAGCAATAATATTCCAATAGTTTAAGTACTTTTTCTGGAAAATCTCTACATTTTGTGACAATTTAACAAGCAAAGAAACAGCCCTTATGGAATTTTGTTATCTTTAAAGACTTTTATAGGGGTGCCGGGGTGGCTCAGTCAGTTAAGTATCTGCCTTTGGCTCAGGTCATGATACCAGGGTCCTGGGATTGAGCCCCACATCAGGCTCCCTGCTCAGTGGAGAGCCTGTTTCTCTCTCTTCCTCTGCTGCCCCGCCCCCCCC
>NW_023230396.1:0-862 GCF_002007445.2 Ailuropoda melanoleuca
CAGGGGGAGTGGGAGAGGAAGAAGCAGGCTCCCAGTGGAAGAGCCTGACGTGGGGCTCGATCCCAGAACCCCGGGATCACGGCCTGAGCCGAAGGCAGACACCCAACGACTGAGCCACCCAGGTGCCCCAAATGCTTAGGTTTTTGATAACCCACCTGCTTAACTGAGCATGATCCTTGCTGAAGGGTGGTTCCATCTGAAGATCCAATTCTGCTTTGCACTGAGAATATAATGTTCTAAATACTTCAATTAGGACATCCTCCAGAATTACAGGTCCTAAAATTAATAGACATATTAAAGACAATAATTAATTAGCATTGACAAATCAGGATTATTTACAAATTGGCCTGATCATGGGATGCTTTAAGACAAGTATTTTGAAAAAACTTTTTTTCTGGAAGCTATACTAAACTTCGTATTTTAAGCTGAACAGTGTTTATTTAACAATAGGTTGACATAATAAAAATTACAAAATCAAGGAAGTGTGCTTTGGCAGTTAATAGCAATATCCTTAGAAAAGTTATTTAATTTCTCTGAGCTTTTGTTTCCTCACGTAGAATGAGGATAATACCAAACTTACGGGGTTGTTAGAGGATTGGGAAAAAAATATTTGTAAGGTGGGAAAGCACAGTTCCCAGAATATAATGAGTATTCAATAAATACTTATACCACTACTACTGTTATTTTAAATGATATAAAAGTGCACAAGGCAAATTTTACTACAACAGAAGCCAATCTTAAAAAAAAAATCTCTGAGCTTCATTTATTTTTATTTTTTAAAGATTTTATTCATTTATTTGACAGGGATAGAGACAGCCAGCAAGAGAGGGAACACAAGCAGGGGGAGTGGGAGAGGAAGAAG
>NW_023230397.1:0-862 GCF_002007445.2 Ailuropoda melanoleuca
GAACTCTGCACCCCATGAATCAGCCCCCAAGGAATACTGGATGTGTGGGGTGCTGTGATGATTTTATGTGTCAACATGGCTGGCCCATGATACCCACGTTTGGTCCAACATTAGCCTAGATGTTGCTATGGAGGTATTTTCCAGATGAGATTAACATTTGAGTGAGTGGACTTTGAGTAAAGCAGATCACCTCCCATTCCATAATGTGGGTGGGCCCTATCTAATCAGTTGAAGGCCTTACAAGAAAAAGGCCTGATCTCCCCCGAGGAGGAGGGAATTCCGCAGCAGACCACCTTCACACTCAAACTGCAACTCTTCCCTGGGTCTCCAGCCTACCAGCCTACTGGCCCACCCTGCCAATTTTGGATTTGCCAGCCTCCACAATCACATGAGCCAATTGTTTAAAATAAATCTCTCTATACACATACATATCTTCTCGTTTCTGTTTCTCTGAGGACCCTAACTAGTGTAGCTGCCACTCTCTTCCCACACTCCCGGGAACGCTAGGAGGGCCGGGATGTGTGACGGGAAGGACGTGTGATGAGCACCACTCATGAGAACGAGACAAGTGAGGGTCTCTCCAGGACCTTCCGGATCAAATCCAGAGCGTGCGGGGACCTCACACACCACGACAGCACAGGGCGTAGAGCGTGAAGGCCAAGCACAATGGCTTTATTTACCCAGCATGAGGAACCAGGCTCACAGCCGCACAGACGGCCGCTAACGCCCCAGGTGGGGGGACGGGGAGCTCCTTGCATCCAGCAATGCAGAGAAGGTCACGCGGGCGAGAGAGCGGGCAGCACTTTTCCAGCACACTGGCCAAAGCCGACGCGGTACCCATCTCCCTGGCAGTGCCCTGGGA
>NW_023230398.1:0-862 GCF_002007445.2 Ailuropoda melanoleuca
TCCCAGAACGCCGGGATCACGCCCTGAGCCAAAGGCAGATGCTTAACGACTGTGCCACCCAGGCGCCCCCAGCGGGTGTTTTCTTTCCCTCTCTCTGTCTCTCTCTTTCTCCCTGTCACGTGAGAACCAAAAGAGAAGGTAGCCATCTGCAAGTCAGGAAGAGAGTTCTCAACAAAACAAACCATGCTAGAAACATGGTCTCAGACTTTCAGCCTTCAGAACTATGAGAAAATAAATCTGTTCTATGGTATGTTGTCATGGTAGCCCAAGCAGACTAAGACAGAGACAGCTCATTGCCAAAAAAAATTACAAAAATAGTTTAGAAAAGTCAGTAAACAAACAGATAACAACCCACAGAAAGCAACGAAAAACCATAAGGTGGAGGAGGAAGAATCTGGTGTCCAGAGTTATCACATTATAATATTTAAAATAATCACTTTTTCAAAAAGGAAATTGTGATGTATGCTAAGAAATAAGAAAGTATGACCCATTCAAAGGAGAAACTGACAGAAACTGTGAGGAAGAAGAGACATCAGACTTACTGGGCAAAGACTTTCAATCACCAACTTAAATATTCTCAGCATTCAAAGAGTCCACGGATAAAGAGCTAATGGGAACCAGAAAGCCAATATGTCAACAAATAGAGGCTATTGATAAAGAGATACAAATTACTTCAAAAGGAACCAAAGAAAAAATTCTGGGGCTGAAAAGTACAATAACTGAAATGAAAAATTAACTACAGGGTTTCAATAGCAACTCTGAAAAAGCAGAAGAAAGATCAGAGAACTTGAAGGTAGATCAAATGCAATTATCCAGTCTGGGGAGCACAAAGAAAAATGAAAGAAGAAAAATGAACAGGGGC
>NW_023230399.1:0-862 GCF_002007445.2 Ailuropoda melanoleuca
AAAAAAATTGAAATATGTCCGCTGTTGATCTCCTATACTGCGTGCCATCCAGATTATTTGAGAATGTACTTTAAAAATCAACAATTCAAGCTCTTAGTATTTGATTTATATGTTAAGTCTTCTAGTGTTACTCTCCTAAGGGATAAACCTTAATCTACCTTACAATGCTAAAATGCCACTGATCTTTGATATTAAAAACCACATCATCTTTCTAAGGAAGAGAATAATTCCAATGATATGGCAAAATTTTCCCATTTTGTCAGACTCTGTGTTGCTTTAAAAATTCGATGTCAGGAAGATTGTGCCACAGAGATTTCTCCATGCCTGTTCCTCTTCCCAAACATAAGCAACTCTCTCTATCATACTGTGCTTTGGGAGATATCTCCATTGGATCAATACTGTATTAATTTTCTATTGCTGCTGTAAGAAATTACCACAACCTGTGGTTTAAAACTACACAAATTTATTCCTTTACATTCATGAAGTCAGAAGTCCCACATGGGTCTCACATGGCTAAAACTAAGATGTCCACAGAGCTGCAGTTATTTTTTGGAAGCTCCATGATAGAATCCCTTTTTTTGCCGTTTCCAGCTTCTGGAAGCCAGATGAATTCTATGGGTCATGGTCTACTCCCATCAAGAAAGCCAAAGATGGCCAGTCAATTCTTTCTCACATTGCACTCTTCTGATACTGACTGTCCTTCCCTCTTCCACCATCTTTGGAGAACTCTTGTAAACACACTGTACCCGTCCAGATAATCCAGGATAATCTCCCTATTTTAAAGCTAGTTGAAAATAAACTCCAAATGGATGAAAGACCTCAATGTGAGACAGGAATCCATCAAAATTCTAGAAGAGAACAT
>NW_023230402.1:0-319 GCF_002007445.2 Ailuropoda melanoleuca
TTATGCTTGGGAAGTGACCAGCAAGGCTGGTTTGCCTGGAATGTAATAGTTAGAACACCAGTTTTCACAGTAAAGGAAACCATCAACAAAACAAAAAGGCAACCCGCTAAACGGGAGAAGATATCTGCAAATAATATATACAAGAAGGGGTTAATATCCAAAGTATATAAAGAAGGTATACAACTCAACACCAAAAAATCCAAACAATCCAATTTAAAAAATGGACAGGAGAGGAGGTTAAGATGGCGGAGGAGTAGGGGACCCCTTTTTCAGCTGGTCCCCTGAGTTGAGCTGGATAGGTACCAGACCAGCAGGAACA
>NW_023230402.1:688-861 GCF_002007445.2 Ailuropoda melanoleuca
CCTGCACCGGGGAACAGGCAGACCGCGGACCTGCACTCTGGAAACAGCAGACTGAGTCCGTGAGCCAGGAGCGTGCGCCACCAAGCATCTCATGGAGCTATGGAGCTCCGGTGTGCTCACTGGGTCGAGGCTGAGACCGGGAGCTCCGGGAGTGTGCGCGGGGCGGCTGGCGG
>NW_023230402.1:1130-1401 GCF_002007445.2 Ailuropoda melanoleuca
CGCGGACGGCACCCGCGAGACAACAGACTTAGAACGCGAGCTCCAGGAGCGCGCGCGCAGGGCGGCTGGCAGGCCACCTGCACCGGGGAACAGGCAGACCGCGGACCTGCACTCTGGAAACAGCAGACTGAGTCCGTGAGCCAGGAGCGTGCGCCACCAAGCATCTCATGGAGCTATGGAGCTCCGGTGTGCTCACTGGGTCGAGGCTGAGACCGGGAGCTCCGGGAGTGTGCGCGGGGCGGCTGGCGGCTGGTGGCTGGAGGGCCACCTG
>NW_023230403.1:0-3336 GCF_002007445.2 Ailuropoda melanoleuca
AAAAAAAAAAATTCCCCCAGTCCTTATATTCTATTCTAGGGCTTCCACTCAATTATAAATTAGCAATCCTATGAGCAAGATAGAAGCCCTCAAGTACACAAATGACTCGCCCCAAAAAAGCCAAACAGTTGTTGATAATTTTCATTTATCTTACTTCAGAAAGAATATTACTAGAGTGGGTCTGTATCCAAGATATTGACATCACACAAAAAAGTCCGTTTTCACAATACTTATGTCTTGTTATGGTCTGCTTTTCAAGACTCCCTTTAGGGAAGGCATTTTTTCCCTCTCCTAAAGACACAAACTCATCAGGATATTAATCAACAGAATATCTGTCAGCAGAAGTGGAGGGAGGGAAATAAATTTATAAGTGCTTAGGATATGTCATTCTGTCAATTCTCCAGTTTCTCTCTCTGTTCTTCATCTCCTTTTAAATACAAGTATCCAAGCCCAAGATGGCAATAGATGGGTTCAACCACACACAAGAAAAGGCTCATAAAATGAAGCATGCAGCAACATCACAAAAACAAAGAAACCAAGTGGTGGAAGTTGCTATGACTATTCCACTGCGGCTAGTTATTGCAACATGCCTGACATTCACAGAAAAACTCGTCCTCATTAACTCCAGCCTTCAGGAACAGAGCAAGATGGGAACACTGACCCTTTAATGTGTCTCAGGAAATTCTCTTCATCCAGACTCTTGTACTGTACACAGGACGCCCCAGAAACAAGACAAGCCTGGGTGGAAGCTCAAAAAACCAATCTACCATCCCTCAAATATCATTCTAAATACGATGGTTTTCATGCCATGAAATGATATCCTATGGGCTTGAAGAAGCTTCCAAAACGTCCCACCTGACAGGAATAGCTTAGCTGGAAGAGAAAAATATTGTGCTACACCCTACTTTAATCAATGGCTCATGGAAATAAAACACTAGGAAAACTATGAGTCATCAACCTGGAGATCCCCAAAATTCTCTTCACTTAGAAGAGCCCTAGGGCTGGAAGGTCATTTTTTTGGGGGGTGGGATTTTCATGAGCCTCTAACATTCACAAGACCTTTACCACTAAATAGGTACAGTACTTCACTTGACTTTTTGTGTGTGTGGCCAGGAATGTAGATCTGCAATGTCCTTACGTTCCATGGGATATAGTAAAAATGCAGCATTCCCAATAAAACCCTGCAGTGACTCAGAATGAGATCTGCACCCCTTCTAGACTGAATTGGTCAGCAGGGGTGAGGGAGGGGAGAGTAAGAAATGGTGGGAAAGGAAACCGTGTAGTTCAGAAATGACATTCTCCCTTCCCCCATAAGCTCTCCATTATGCTTAGGAATCACACCCTGGCAGCCTTTCAGCCAGAGGTGGGAACTGCAGTCTTGATGCTATCTTCCCCCTCTGGAACCCTCGGTTGTGTGTATCTCAACCGCTGACTCAGGGCAGCTGACTCAGCGGACAGAACCCTGCGGCCAGCTCAAGTCCAGTTCTCACTCACTGGAGAAATATTCAGTGAGGACCTACTCTGTCCCAGGACGGGGGGTAAAGGAATGAACACTTGTACCCATTGCACAAGGGAAGAGGTCACAGAAAGCATTTTGCCCAGTGCCTGGGATGTAGCAAACTGATGGCTCTGCGTCTAGTAACTTACCCCAGCAAGCATATGAACAGCCGTTGGTGGTCTCCTACTGGGAAGCAAGGAAGCTGAAGCTCAGGGAAGAGTCACAGAGAGGGAGAGGCAGCACTAGGTTTGCCAGTCTTGAAGCCCCAAGTCCTTGCAACACTGCTATCCTACAAAGTAATAGCGCGTGTTTTTTGAATGTGTGCAAAGTACACTGCAAGTGTATAGAATACAAGGCGTCTTGTGATGGGTGTCAGATAAGGAGGCGGGCATCGTTTCCTATCACACACCACATGCAGTGGCTTGGCTATTTCAGCCGGACTTTAAAGAAGGGGTGGAAAATTGATAAGCAAGGAAGACTATTGCAGGTGGAGGAACAGCCTCACAAAGGCACAAAAAGCACAGATCCCATGTATCTGCTCACACCAAACAAGAGTACAAAATAGGAACATTCATGGTCTCACACAGCAACAGCAGCAGAACACAGCCGACTCTGGGAGGGCACATCCTAACTGCAAACCTTCAGGAGAACTGTTATTTGTGTCCATCAGAGTGATCTGACAGCAAACCTTTACAAACTTGCAAACACTATGATCAGATTTCTACCTGTAAAATGTCTATAGAGAGAACCAAGTTTTAACCCCCAAATTCAGGTAAGTTGAACTAACAGCACCAGTGATAGTATGCCTAGCTATTCACACACACACACACACACACACACACACACACACACAGGAACTGGCGAGAGTCCAGTTATGTAGAAATGCAGTGGAAAAAGTCAGTGTTTGCCAACTTAAAGAGGGGAAATAAATGTGTCAGATGGAAAATTTCCATTTTACCTTCCTAAGCGAATAGTACAAATAGTGGAATGTTATCAGTGCCTGATACCCTAATAAAATGTTTAAGTTGATCTTTCAACTAATGTTGCCACAAGTGTAGTCAGCCCAGACTCTTCAGCTTCCACAGCAGTGATGCAATTTTTAAAAATTATTATTTACACCCATTACATTCATAGCATCATACCTCTTTTCCTTTCTAAGGTTGAAACTATAAATCAGAGTCTAAAATGTATCAATTCACATGCAACTGACCAAAATCTGAAATATTTTACTCAGTACAATGCCTTTTCATCTTTTTTTTTATTGGCAAAATTTTTCTTCCTATTTTATACAAACACGATTGAGATGCATCTTGTCTTCTGCAAGGTTGACAGGATTACTTCTTGTCCTACTACTCATGTATATCTACAAAAAGGTTACCAAAGTAAAAAAAATAAATAAGCTCATGGACATACACAGTATTGAGCACCCATTCTGGCCACTTCTATCCCATAAAATTAATTACCTCCTCATAATGCTATCTACCCCTAAATTGCCTTCTCATAGGTAGAACTGACATTTCTTCACAAGCCTTTGGTGGCCTAGCAATACAGCTGGGCACTAGTAAGTAATTAATGCTAAGTGAGTGAATGAATTACTAAGGAAGCAAAAGAATGGATTTTTCTGCTTTGAGAGTTGGTGAATAGCACTAAGGATTATTTTACACATGCATGTAATCATGCCAATACTCCAAAAGAGTCCGAACACCTGACGCTTTCTTTCTGCTCCCCAAGACTCATCATTGTCAACAGAAGATTCTTACTTCTTGGGGAAGAAAACTCCCTGTCTAAGCAAAGCTTATGCTCAGGAAGGGGAGTCTTCGCCTCCCCCTCCCCCTCCC
>NW_023230404.1:0-862 GCF_002007445.2 Ailuropoda melanoleuca
TATATTTTTTTTTCCTTGTGATGAGAACTTTCAGGATCTACTCAGCAAATTTCAAGTATATACAGGGTCAATTTACAATGAGACACAGCAATCTTAAATGTGTAGGCACCTAATAACAAATCTTACAAACACATGAACCAAAAAACTGACAGAGGTAAATAGACAAATCCATAATCATAACTAAAAATTTTGACATTATTCTTTCAGTAATTAATTGCACAAATAACCAAAATAATCGGTAGAGAATTCTATCCTCAGCCAAAACATCTTGTAAATATGAATGCTGAATAGGCGTTTTGAGCTAAACAAAAACAGAGAGAATGCATTGAAAGCAGCACTGCACTAGAAGTATTCACAGAAGTTCTTCCACAGAAGGATCATTATATCGAGGGATTTTTAAAATTAAAGTATAGCTGATACACAATATTACATTAGTTTCCATGTACAACACAGTGATTGACAAGCCTATATGTTATGCTGTGCTCATCCCCAGTGCAGCTACCATCTGCCACCACACAGCACTATTACCATCAGCTATATTCCCTATGCTGTGCTTTTTATCCCTGTAACTTAAACATTCGCTAACTAAAAGCATCCCACTCTCCTTCACCTTTTTTGCTCTTCCCTCAACCACCCCCACCACTGGCAACCATCAGTTTGTTTTTTGTGATCAAAGGGAAAATCTGGATACGCACAAATAAATAAAGAGTTCTGGAAATGGCAAAATAATAATAATAAAGGTAAAGATAAAAACTGTATTTCTCTTATTTTAATCACTTTAAAGGAAAATTGATAATTGGAGGCAAAAATAAAGTCTTTGTGGGCTATAACATATATAGAAGAAAACTGTGTGAGAATAATC
>NW_023230405.1:0-862 GCF_002007445.2 Ailuropoda melanoleuca
AACTCACCTTTGTGTTTAACACACACAAAACGCACGTTGCTAGGCCAGGCTTGGGCTTTTTCTTGGAAAAGGCATGATTCAAGCGAACCCCGAGGCCGATTGTGAAATAGTGCTGAGCCAGCAGCCGTGACTCAGCACTTGGAGGCAAAGCCGGCCCGGGAAGACCGCCCTGCCTCCGTCTGCAAACAGCTTCTTTGAAATCGAGCCCATTTGTCATCCCGTGGGCTATTTTTCCTTCACGGCACCACTAGGGCTCAAATGACCCTTCAGAAGGCCCAGGGCCAGCCAGAGAACAGGAAAACATCCCTCCCCAGAGTGGAGGGGGTGCCGCACGTCTGGGGTCTGGGGGGACAGCAGGTGTGAGCGCAGAGCGGGGGCTCCGGGGTGGCTCGGCCTCACTCGGGAAGAACGTGCATGACCCAAGCACTGAGTCACTCCTTCGGCGTTGTTTTTCTGAACCTCGGAGACGTTCTGGAAGCCGCTTCGCCGCCCCTCCCCTGGAAAGAGCTCTGCTGGACATCCTCTGGTCAGGTGGTTCTCCAGCTGACACATGTGTCAGAAGACCCCGGGAACTCTTTCAAGAGTACGTGGCCGCAGGCCCCACCCAGACCTACCGAAGAAGAAGCCCCAGGAGTGGGAACCGGCTGTGTGTTTGGTGGTTTTGATTTTCCTTTCATGTTCACGTTCCACAGGTGACTCTGAGGTTTGCCACTGGGCCACTAGGAAGCCCTGAGTCCACTGACCAGGACACAGAGCCCAAGGACACCAAATGAGCTCCCAAAGGACCCTGATCCCTAACTCCCCAAAGTATTGACTCCTGTCACATGCCTGTGGACGGCCCTTTAGGGGAGAATCAACCCCC
>NW_023230406.1:0-863 GCF_002007445.2 Ailuropoda melanoleuca
TACCATATACAAAAATTAACTCAAAATGGATCAAAAAATGAGACGTAAGAGGCAAAACTGCAAATCTCTTAGAAGAAACCATGGGCATAAATCTTCATGACTGTGGATTAGACAGTGGTTTCTCAGCCATGACATCAAAAGCACAAGCAGTCTAAGAACGGGTAAATTTGACTACAAAGAAAAATTCTGTTGCACTTCAAAGGACACAATCAAGAAAATAAAAGCCCACAGAATGAGAAAAAGTATTTACAAATTACATCTGATAAGCAACATGTATTCAGATAACATGCGCAGAACTCTTAAAAAGAAACCCAATAAAAAATGGGCAAAAGATTTAAATAGACATTTATCGAAATAATACATGGAAATGGCCAATAAGACATGACAAGATGTTTATTAGTCATTAGGGCAATGCAAATCAGAACTACAAGAAATACCATTTACACCTACTAGGATGGCAATGATCCAAAGGACAGACAATAACAAATGTTGACAAGGATAAGGCAAAACTGGAACCCTTATATGTTGCCAGTGGGAATGTAAAATGGTACAGCTACTTTGGAAAACAGTTTGGCAGTTCTTCAAAAAGTTAATCACAGAGTCACCATATGGTGCAGCAATTTCACTCCCTAAAGAATTGAAAACATGTCCACACAAACACTTGTACACAAATATTCACAGCAGCATGATTTCTAATAGCCAAAAAAAAAAAAAAAGGAAACTCAAATGTCCATCAACTGATGAATGGATGAAAGATGTACATCCATACAGTGGACTATTACACAGCCTTAAGAAGAACTAGAGTACTGACCTGCTACAATATGGACGAACCTTACACATCATACTAAGTGAAAGCGGTGGAC
>NW_023230407.1:0-863 GCF_002007445.2 Ailuropoda melanoleuca
AAAAAAAAAATCACACTTTTCCCATAGCTTTTAGGCTGTTCTGATGCTTATTTTTACCGTAATTTAAGAATGAATTTATTAAGGCCACCATTTTCAACCTCATCATCTGCTGTGAATTCGAACACAAGCAGATTCTGCATTTGTATTGTCTGGTATATTCTATGTTGGTTAAGCAGAGTACTGTGCTAAAATGAATATGAAACAGAAGTAAGCGCAAGTCCTGTCTAATGAACTGATATAAGCAAGCTGGGGACGATGCAGGGAAAAGTCGAGTTAAGTAAGCAATTAACACTATTTAGGAACCCAGTGAAATGGTTATTTTCCAGTGACCAGGAAGCTCTAGTTCATGGAATAGAATAGCCACTGATAAATAGCCACATACATGCAAGCATACATACAGACATACATCCTTGCAGTTGTCCTTTGTCATGCGTTCGTCCCTTCAAGGTGTATTCACTGAGCCTGTTCTGCATGGCGACTATTGGAGACACTATAGTAACCGAAGCAGATGTGGTCTTTATCCTACTCTCTAGCTTGCCCTCTAGCACGCAGAGATGATTAGTGTCAGGAGAATGAAGTCCAGGCTTCTACAGACACATTTAGCTGCCAACTCAATTATCTTCTCCCAGAAATGAATTTAGAAGCCAGCTAGGGAATAATAAACAAGTGGGAGAAATAGAGAAGAGAACAAACAATGATCACTGAACTAACAAGAAGAACGAGGGATGGATTGTTTCCCATGTCTGCCCGCTGTCCACCTTCCATTCTAGATCGCTTGCTAGGGCTCTGCTTCTACTGACACAGAATTTTTTTTTTGGATCACATTTTGCACACACACACACACACACACACACACACACACA
>NW_023230408.1:0-863 GCF_002007445.2 Ailuropoda melanoleuca
AAAAAATCCACGAAAGCTTGTAGTGCTAATAGTCTTTTTAAGAAATCTTTGTGCAATGAACATCACACGTTATTCTCCAGACAGTCATTGAGTCTGTGGCTGAAAAAAATACTAAGCCTTTTGCTTAATGCCAGCATTTATTGTTTCTTTTTCTAAGACATCATTATCATAGGCCCAAAGCTAATTTTTCACGTGAAGGAACGTATTGTAAAGATAAAGAGGGGGAAATGCTAATATTTTCTTACTACAACTTGCTAATTTGCAATAGAATTACATTACAGCAGAAAATTCTAAAATATATATTTTTGGACATCAGTTATAATACTTGGAATCTTGTACTATGATCACATGAAAAATCTATTTCAGTTTTATTGCCATGACAATTAACCACTTAGAGATTCCTTCTGTTGCTTTAATTCTTCTCCATATATTGTCAGGTAGACGGAAGCTGCTCTGTGTAAATCTAGAATTCAAACATCTGACCTAGAGAGTAAATGCCATGCTTTAAATTGGTCAGCAAAATTGGTCAGAAAAATCCTACAGGGTTACAGATGATATCAATCACTCGCTATGCTCATGACTAATTTAATCTCCTTCTTGCCATGTTCTCCCATCAGCCTAACACTGCATGACCTGTCAGAATCTCTGCCACAATGTGACTGGGCTAAAGATGAAACAATTTGTTCAGTCAAGCCTATTTGGCTACCATCTGATTCAGGTTTTGTAGTAACTCATCCTGGCTTGGTTGAAATTCATTTTATCATGGTCTATAAAGGAGGTGTTTGATTAGCAAGTTAGAAGTAACATGAATTCAGCACTGATTCTGGGCCAGGCACTGCTTTCAGCATTGTCCACGTATTATC
>NW_023230409.1:0-863 GCF_002007445.2 Ailuropoda melanoleuca
AAAAAGCATTTGACAAAATACAGCATCCTTTCCTGATTAAAACCCTTCAGAGTGTAGGAATAAAGGGTACAGTCCTCAGTTTCATAAAAAGGATCTATGAAAAGCCCACAGCAAATATCATTCTCAATGTGGAAAAGCTGAGAGCCTTTCCCTTAAGATCAGGAACCCGACAAGGATGCCTGCTCTCACCACTATTGATCAACATAGTACTAGAAGTCCTGGCAACAGGAATCACACAACAAAAAAGAATAAAATGTATTCAAATTGGCAAAGAAGAAGTCAAAATCTCTCTCTTCACAGGTGACATGATACCTTATGTGGAAAAACCAAAATACTCCACCTCCAAATTACTAGAACTCATACAATAATTCAGTAACGTTGGCAGGATACAAAATCATTACACAGAAATCATTTTCATTTATGTACACTAACAAGGAGACTGAAGAAAGAGAAATTAGTGAATTGATTACATTTACAATAGCACCAAAAACCATAAGATATCTCGGAATAAACCTAACCAATGAGGTGAAGGATCTATATTCTAGGAACTACAGAACACTGATGAAGGACATTGAAGAAGTTACAAAAAGATGGAAAAACATTCTATGATCATGGATCAGAAGAATAAACATAGTTAAAATGTCTATTCTACCCAGAGCAATCTATAATTTCTATGCCATCCCAATCAAAATACCAATGCCTTTTTTCAAAGTGCTATAACAAACAATCCTAAAATTTGTGTGGAATCAGAAAAGACCCCGAATCACCAAGGAATTGTTGAAAAAGAAAAATAAAACTGGGGGCATCATGTTGTCTGATCTCAAGCTGTATTACAAAGCTGTGATCACCAAGACAGCATGGTA
>NW_023230410.1:0-863 GCF_002007445.2 Ailuropoda melanoleuca
TGTTTTATTCATTCCTCACTTTATTACTATTTTCTCGGGAAGTTATTTCCTTCCCTTCCCTTGTTGTCCTTTCAACCCTCAAGAAAAATAAACCAGGTTTAGTCAATCTCAAGGTCAAGATGAATGGGGTTCTGGGTCAGTCATGCTCTGGAGTTTCCTTTCCATCTTCCACCCACAGAGATAAATCCAAAGACATGGTTCCTGGCCTTTTTCCAACAGGACAGAAGAGAAATAGGCCTGCTGACAAGATCCATGTGCAGGCTGGCAAGTGAGCACTTCACTGTGAGTCTTAAGAGTTAGTTATTTGTTATTATCTAACCCAGTGGAACTCACATTCCAGCGTGTATAGAAATCACAAGGAAAGTTTGTTAAAATGTAGATTTCTGGACCCCATACCTAAGAGATTGTATTTCAGTAAGTCTTCAATAGGGCTTAGAATTCTACATTTTAAAAAATAAACACCCAAGTAGATTTAGTTGTATGTTTACTCATTTGTTAATGTTAATTCTACATATATTTTTGAGCAGAAAATATGCCCTGGGCACCCTTGTAGGGTACAGCAGTGTCACCAAGGATATGGCAGCAAATAAGATGAACAAAGTGCATACCATCCTGGGACTTATATTCTACTATGGAGCTACAGATCAAAAAATCTCATAAATAAGTAAATAATACATTTTCAAATAGTGACATCACTACAAGGAAATAAAGCAGCACAGAGGCAAAAAAGTAGCAGGGAATGTGTGCTATTTTAGCTAAGGGTATCTGGGATACCCTTAGGTATCCCAGCTTTCCTTAGGATGCTGTATTCAAACTGAGACTTTAATGATAAAAATGATTGTGTGTGTGTGTGTGTGTGTGTG
>NW_023230411.1:0-863 GCF_002007445.2 Ailuropoda melanoleuca
TGGTGATTCAATATTCACAAATCAATCAATGTGATGGACAACATTAATAAAAGAAAGGATAAGAACGATATGATCCTCTCAATAGATGCAGAAAAAGCATTTGACAAAATACAGTATCAATTCTTGATAAAAACCCTCAACGAAGTAGGTATAGATGGAACGTACCTCAACATCATAAGAGCCAATATATTAAAAAACCCACAGCTAATATCATCCTCAATGGAGAAAAACTGAGAGATTTTCCTTCATGGTCAGAGCAAGACCACTTGGGATGAGATGTCCACTCTCACCATTACTATCTAACATAGTACTGGAAGTCTTAGCCTCAGCAATCACACAACCAAAGTAATAAAAGGCATCCAAATTGGCAAGGAAGAAGTCAAGCTTTCATTATTTGCAGATGATAAGATTATGTGGAAAACGTGAAACACTCCATCAAAAATTTCTAGAACTAATACATGAATTCAATAAAGTTGTGGTATATAATATCAATGTACAGAAATCTGTTGCATTTCTCTACACAAATAATGAAGCAGCAGATAAATATATCAAGGAATTGATCCCATTTACAACTGCACCACAAACAATAAGGTACCTAGGAATAAACCTAACCAAAGAGGTAAAAGATCTCTACTCTGAAAACTACAGAACACTTGTGAAAGAAATTGAAGAGGACACAAAGAAATGGGAAGACATTCCACGTTCATGGATTGAAAGAACAAACATTGTTAAAATGTCTATAATACCCAAAGCAATCTATACATTTAATGCAATCTCTATCAAAACACCATCAGCATTTTTTTAAAAGATTTTATTTATTTATTTGACAGAGATAGAGACAGCCAGCGAGAGAGGGAACACAA
>NW_023230413.1:0-863 GCF_002007445.2 Ailuropoda melanoleuca
ATTAATCAGCGTTTTAATAAAAAATTGGCCTAACAAAAGTTTGGAGACCCAGGTTCTGTTTTGAGCCACTGACTTAAAAGAACTCTTTGTCAAGTTGTCTTATCAAGGTGGCATATTTGCATTTTAACATGCTTTCTCTGGAACAGCTCATCTTTATCCAAATTTGTGAAATTAGTGGTGGGAATCCAGTCTCCTAGAAATGAGCTTTAATGTTGTGTCTCAAGCTACACAGCTTCTGGGCAGCTTAGTTCTCCCTTATGTGGGTCTGACTTTGCTTATTTGCCTCCAGTTATTCTGACATGCTTAATATTAAATGAAAGGTCCAGGAACACATGTTTATTTTAGTCACCTTTGCTTTTTAACAATGTGTTTTGTTTTATAATCAGTGAATAATTCATGCCGCATTATTGTTGAATAATGGATAGCTACAGGGCCAGGCTTTTAATTCCAAGTAATGCTCTTCTTTTCTCTTACTGAAACAATGAGAGTACTCTGTGCCTTTCAGAGGCACTCAGATTATGCTGTGGTTTGGTTCACATAAGCATATTATGTGGTTTATTTATAACTTGATAAATTTAAAATAGAA
The DNA here is from genome assembly GCF_002007445.2 of Ailuropoda melanoleuca. NCBI lineage: Eukaryota > Metazoa > Chordata > Mammalia > Carnivora > Ursidae > Ailuropoda > Ailuropoda melanoleuca. The sequence continues at coordinate 587 of NW_023230413.1, forward strand.
CAATTTACCTTGGCAGGCGTACAAAAGCTTATTCTTGTGTGACTTATTTTCTTTAAGCTGATAATATGAAAATAAATACATATCTTAAAAATCTGTAATAAAAATATTAGAAATTAAAGATGCTTGCTTTTTATTTTGTAGATGGGTTTTCTTTTGTACATGGGTTACTTTTCAGAAGCTAAGTACAGAAGACTGCTACCACTGTCCATGATAAAAGAAACAATTGAACAATTAAGAATTTTATTGGATTGTGTTTGTTTAATGCCTATATTTGATA
>NW_023230414.1:0-3346 GCF_002007445.2 Ailuropoda melanoleuca
AAGAAGCAGGCTCCTAGCGGAGGAGCCTGACGTGGGGCTCGATCCCAGAACGCCGGGATCACGCCCTGAGCTGGAGGCAGACGTTTAACCGCTGTGCCACCCAGGCGCCCCAAGTTCTACAGGGGTTTTAAACTTTGTTTGTTTGTTAAGATTTATTGATTTATTTGGGGGAGTGAAAGATAAAGAGCACAAGCAGGGCACAGGGGAAGGAAGAGAGAGAGAGAGTCCTCAGGCAGACTCCCTGCTGGGCACAGAGCTCCACGCAGGGCTCCATTCCACGGATCCCATGACCCTGCGATCATGACCTGAGCCGAAATCAAGAGTGGGGCCCTTAACCGACTGAGCCACCCAGGCGCCCCCGGAGTCTTAAACTCTTACATTCTGTGATCACTTAGGCTCTGCGGGCCACACAGCCACCGTGGCAAATACTCAACTCTTGTCACGCTGAGTCAGCAGGGGCTGTGGCTGTTCCTAGGGAGACGGCCGGCAGGCTGCAGTCACCGACCCTGTCCTAGACTCGGAAAGTTAATAGAGAGACAGAGCTCATCTCAAAAGTAGAGGAGCGCCCACGACAGAAGAGGAGCGTCGGGCAGCCGTTCGGGCGGGACCAGAAAGGCAGGGACTCACCTTGACCAGCACAGCCACCACAACGCCCAGGAAAGCCAGTAGCAGCAGACCGAGTTTTCCTTTGTTGAAGCGCTTCAAGAGGAAAAATTTTGCCCAATCCACCTTTGACTGGCTGTTGGGAGGGTATCTGAGCTTGTTAGCAGCTTCCCTCTTTAAACTTTTCAGTAGACAGGGTCGTTGATGAGAAAAAGTATCAAAACTGTACTTCCCGTGATAAGCTCCCATCCCACTAGAACCTGAAACAGAGGGAACAGACAAGACAGGCTCCACTGTAGGTGATACAAGCTACCTGTCCTCGTGAACCACGGCAGAGGAAACCCACAGCACTCCCTGCCGCCCCCCAGGTGCCCCCATCTAACTTCCCAGCGTAAGTGGCTCTTTCAGGAAATCCCTCCCCGCGGTCACCAGCCAGATGATGTCCCTGCCAACAGGGCGCTTTCCAAGAGTCCAGCGAGAACTTGGGGCTCTCTGGGCCAGCGGCTCTCACTGATACCAAGGACACTGCTCTGCATTCTCTAAATCCATTCTTGCCACAGCCCCCCTGTATAAAAGCATCAGTGCCCCCGATTCCAGAGCGGGGGGGGGAGCTTGGCAGCGCCAGGCAACCTGCCCAAGGTGGAGATGCAAAGCCAGAATGTGAGTCCAGGTCGGCTGGACTCTTAACTACCACATGCTCTTTTCCTGCTGTTCCACGTGGCTTTGTTTATCCACAGCCCCCTTCACTCATTTGCTTTCTCTAAGCTCCTAGAGAGCAACAGAGAGAGGATGACAGGGTTACCCCTTTGGGTAATGGTAAGCAAATGTAAATCCCTGCCCTCTTAAAAAGCCACGCTCTGGGACCGTGTTCTTTATTATGGATGCTGGGGAGATATACTGCACAGCCAAATGGGGCCAGGAAGGCACTTTCCGGGGCTTTAGGGGCTGCTGGTATATCATTTAGGGGACAACTGAAGCTATCAGGAAATCTGGCAATATGCATCAAAAGATACACATTTTTAAGGAAAAATCGAAACTGTATGTCAACACATTAGCAGTGTTTATGCCTGGAGAGCACCACATTCCATCCTTCCAGCGGTCCGTAGTGTTTTGTCTTTGCCCTTTTCCCCAAAAAACCTCTAACGCTTTTAGAAATAGGAGGGGGAAAAAAAGCATTTCACTTTGGAAAAAAATAGCTCTAAGCCTTTTTAATACAGCAATGACACTCTGAGACATTTTTCCTAAGAAAGAATCATAAACTGCACAAAACTGTATTAGAATCCTAAGCCTGAAAAATTTGGCGTCACAAAAACCTAATGCCAGGAATTAAGCGCAAATATGCCCCATCTGTGGGACGGAGCAGTATGTGGTCACTGAGATCATGACACACGACCGTGCTCGTGTCCTCTCACACACACGGTGAGAAACAGTCTACGACAGGTACAATTTTGAACGAAATAGTCTTGCTTTTGTGTATACGTATGTGTACAAACATGTGCAAAGAAGAATTTTAAGGCCGTGTAGCAGCCTGTATCTTTGAAGAGTGGAGTATGGGCAATCGAAGCTTTTATCCTTCCCTTTCTTAGGAAGCCTGGATTCCTTCTGCATTTAGCGAAGGAAAGGTTTTGTTATAAAGAGAACGCTATGTCAATGATGCCGAATGCTACCTAGTCAAGCAAAACAGGGACCGAACACCAGTCATTCGACTTGCACTCAGCCGACACCAGGGACACCACGTGGAGCAGAGTCTCTGGTGGGAGCCAGGATCCTGGGGTGGGTACTGAGGCACAGAAGACTGGAGTCGCGCCGGATCCTTTTAGTACCCGGGCAGTGAGGAACAGCAGCCCCCAGCTTGTAAGCTAACTTTCCTTTCGTGCATGGCCCCTCACTCCACAACATGCTCAATCCATCAGCAAATCCTGCTGCTTGACGCCCCCCAAAATATCCAGCCCCTTTACACTAGCTCCCCTGCAACCACGCGAGTCCAAGCCACCACCAGCTCCAGTCTGGATCCCCGACCCGGCCTCTCGCCACACGCCCCTCGCGTGTGCCAGGCACGGTGCTGGGTGCTGGAGATCCCCTTACATCCTAGAACGGGGCACCGGGCAAGCTGGGAAGCAGGCCGTGGTCCCTTGGCCACGGGGCGAGCCGGCCTGGATCAGAAACAGGTAGGCCCGTTAAAAGCAGCCACTTCATTCCCACGGACTCATGTGATTACAGAGGGAGAGAACAGAGCAGGAGCTTTTAAGACAGTGGCTTTTATTGTCTGCTTTTTACTAGGAGAATTTCTACACATCCGTTACTTGCGATACCTCTACAAGATACTAGAGAAGCCGACCGCCTCGCTGCTGAAGAAAATAAGAGCAGAGCCAGTCATCTCGAGTGTGGAAGAGGCAGGCGGGTCATGGCCCAAAGGGAACAGCAGGGACCAGGCTGTGTCCATGCAGCTTCCCCAAGAACGAATTTCTACGCACCCTCTCTAGAACACGGGGAGGTCTCTTGCTCCCTTCTCCAATTGGGAAACAATTCTAGGAGGGGCTACACCCCACACAGACGGCTGGGGGGCCGTGGGGGTGGTTGCAGATGATGACTTCACCCCAACCCGAGCAGACAGCAAGGGGGCCTCAGAAACCCCGACTGCCGCCTGCGCTTGGCGTCCTGCACCCGGCATTCGCTACCTGACTTTAAAAAGACAAAGGGACCTTATCAATGAATTTGAGACCTGGCTTTTGGCCAAAAAAAA
>NW_023230415.1:0-811 GCF_002007445.2 Ailuropoda melanoleuca
GAGCTAAGTTGTAATTTTCAACTGCCTCCCTGCTGTCCTGTTTTAGTAGAGAGGACAGAGGTTAATGTTGTATATCACTGAGTACCACCATCACCAATATTCTGCCCAGCATCTCAATGTTGTTACTCACCACACTGACATTGTTAATCTAACATCAGCTTAAGGAAAATAATGGGGATCTGGACAAGTCAGCCTCAGAGAGTGGGATGTCAAGAAAAGTTAGGGACTCAAATCAAAACAGTCAAAAATCACTTTCCCCCACTTCCTTGGCCTTGAACCTTTTAGGGCTGCGCCATGCTCTGAAGCAGATTTAAAAAGGATGATCTGGGACATGCAAGAGCACTAAGGTTTATCGGCCACCCATTACAACAGCCACATCCCCTGAAATGTGCAGCTGCACCAGAAGGCTCCCCACTGTACCTGTGGGATCCTGGAAACAGACACAGCTGCTTTCATGCACCACAGGGGCTGGGCCTGCGCTCCTGTGTGTTCTGAAAGCAAGGTCCAAAACGAATGCCAAGCACCGCACAGGCCCCGTGTTCTGCCACAAGCCTGGGTTGTAAGAAATCCAATTAATGCAGTTCCCTATTCCCAACTAATAGTCGGTGCAGCCACGTTACTGATTCAATGGGATTCGTTTTCAGCAATGCATCCGGAGTAAGCCAGGGNTAACATCAGCTTAAGGAAAATAATGGGGATCTGGACAAGTCAGCCTCAGAGAGTGGGATGTCAAGAAAAGTTAGGGACTCAAATCAAAACAGTCAAAAATCACTTTCCCCCACTTCCTTGGCCTTGAACCTTTTAGGGCTGC
>NW_023230416.1:0-863 GCF_002007445.2 Ailuropoda melanoleuca
AATAAAAATATAAAATACATAAAGAACTCATACAAAGTAGCAAAAAACCCCAAACAATCTTATGGAAATATGGGCAGAAAATCTGAATATATTTTTTTCCAAAGAAGACGTTCAGATGGCTGACAGGTACACCGAGAAAATGCTCACCATCACTGATCATCAGGGAAATGCAAATCAGAACCACAAGGAAAGACCACCTTACACTTGTCAGAATGGCTAGTGTCAAAAAGGCAAGAAACAAGTGTTGATGAGGATGTGGAGTAAAGGGAACCTTTGTGTACTGTTGGTGGGAATGTAAATTGGTGCAGCCACTTATGGAAAACAGTAGGGCAGTTCCTCAAAAAATTGAAAACAGAATTACCATGTGACCCAGCAGTTCCACTTCTGGGTATTTATCTAAAGAAAATGAAAGCACTAATTTGAAAAGATATCTGCACTCCCATGTTCATTGCAGCATTATTTACAGTAGCCAAGATGAAAACAACCTAAGTACCCATTGATGGATGAGTGGACAAAGAAATCGTAGTGTATGCATCCAATAGAATATTATTCAGCCACGAAAAGGAATGAAATCAGCAAAGATCTACTCATCTTGCTGCCACCTAAGACGCACTTTTCTGTAAGTCTCCTTAATAAACCATTGCTTGCCAAGCTGGGGGGGGAAAAAGGAATGAAATCTTGCCATTTGCAACAACATGGACGGACCTCAAGGGCATTATGCTAAGTCAGGTAAGTCGGACAGAGAAAGATGAAACCGTATGACCTGTCTTACATGTGAAATCTAAAAAACAAAAACAAAAATAAAAAACCCCAAGCTCATAGAAACAGAAGAGACTGGTGGTTACCAGAAGCTGGCGGGGGAG
>NW_023230417.1:0-863 GCF_002007445.2 Ailuropoda melanoleuca
TTTTTTAATTACAAAAAAACCTTGGAACATACTTAAATTTCTAATGGTAGGATAATGTTCTAAACATTAGACTAAGTACTTAACAGAATTTATGCATGCAATAAGATAACTGTGAAGATTATAAAAACAAAATATATTTGTAATACACCTGAAATATCCTACCCCAAACGTGTATGTTATGGCAACTATATAAATATGTTTCTAAATCTTGTATCCTTGGAAGATAGTATAAAAAATACTTGCTTCAGGATGATGAGATCATAGGGGTTTTTTAAAATAAAAAATTATTAAATTGCAAAGATGACTTACAAAAATGGAAAAAAAACCCAATGCAGATTAAGAAAACAGGACCAAAAATGTGGACTGATTCAAAAGGAAATGTTAGAAGTATTTATTCAAACTCAGTTTATAAACATATCGAGTGCCTGTTAAGTAGCAGGGACCGTGCTAATAATACACAGATGAAAAAGCACAATTTTTTCCATCATTAAAATGTTATTGCTTTAATTTATACCATATACTATTGGCTGTTTCAAAAATTGTCCTGTATTTCATAATCCATCTGTTTCTGACACTCTGATTCCTTAAAACTCAAGTTTCAATCTCTTGCTAGACAGCCTCTCTCATTGTTATCTTTGACTCGGTAACCTGGTATTTGCTTTCTAGTCAGATAACCTGCAGTAGACACCGGGCACACAGTACTTTACGTGTAACCTCATGTTTAGTTAAGCAGTGCTAGTACGGTTAGCAGATGGCTTGTTGGGGTTTATTCTCCCCCCTGCCCCACTCCCCAACAATGAACCATATTGGCGAGTGTTCACCTGCAGCTAAGGGAGAACCTGGCGAACATGAGCTTAAAAGAA
>NW_023230418.1:0-863 GCF_002007445.2 Ailuropoda melanoleuca
GACTCCAGGATCACGCCCTGAGCCAAAGGCAGACGCTTAACAACTGAGCCACCCAGGTGCCCCTACTTTGATGCGATATTTTTAAAAATTAAGAGGAATGCAAAAAAAACCCCACTGAAAAGTCAAAATTTTAAACAGACAGAATGACTATTACTGATTTTTCCATTTGCCTCAGGTGCCAATACTGCTTGGCAAAGCAATGCTCCATCTCACTCACCTCGCCCTGATCCTGGCTCTATTGAAAGCTTAAATTATTTACTACTGGCTTTTGGAGAAAAGTTTATGAACAACAGTATTAACCAATCATATAAGCTGCCTTGATGTAAGCTTAAGCTTCAAGGCCACAAATAAACTTCTGATTGGGAGATTTAATAAGTAGTCTTGGACTGGAATCTTAAAAGCCTTTATTATTGGCTGTCCTAAGGCTGAGAAATTAAGTCCCAAAACCTCTCTCCCAAAACCAGACTTCTGCAGTACCTATAAATTCAAGATTGGCTCATTTTTGAGGTCCCCAAAATGGGCCAAGTTTTCTGGCTTGCCAGTAAGTGAACTTGTCTTATCATTTCTCAACCTTTGTTTTCCATTAAAATGACCTGTCATCACTGCTTTAAAAAGCACCACTCTCAAATCATACACTCCAGGCAATTTCTCTAATTATATCCTGGTTTAAAGGTAGATAGATTCTTACTGAACATATGCAATTATATGGTTATGAAAAGCAATGAAATTTAGCAAAGTTTCTGAATTCGGGTGTGTCAGTGAGAATCAAATATGTGAAAATGTTTTATTTCAGTTTATAAAAGCAGTACACTAAATTGTTGAGGGTTACAGGGGCTCCTAGCTGGCTCAGTCGGTAGAGCATG
>NW_023230419.1:0-863 GCF_002007445.2 Ailuropoda melanoleuca
AATGATAATTTACAACCAGCATGGTTTCATGTTCACATAAATTTGTTATACACAGCACATCGTAAGTGTCACCCCAGCCTATATTTACAGAGCGCCTTTCTTTCCCCTCCCAGGGCCATCAGTTGTGTTGGAGATACGACCTCTCATTAATCCTCGCCACGCACCATGCAGGTGTGATGATCCGCAGTTTATGGACGGGGAACAAGCAAGAGTCGGCTTGTGTTCACAAATTTGAAAAACAGATAAATTATCCGTCTTATACAGAATGTCACTTGAAAAGGGGGGCCATTAGAAGGCCCACCTAGGCACATGGAAAAGCACTTTAATAATATCAATAATAAGGAATGGTAGATTTGGAAGTGGGAACCCAGAATTACACAGGTCTTAATTCCAAATTCCAAAATGAGTCTGGGCATCTTAATGGAGTTTTGTGGGGTGTTTTTTGAGGAGGGTTTATTTATTTTTTAAATACAAAAATGATGAATGTGCCACAGAATCCTAGCTCCCATGAGTGAAATGTGGAGGCCGGTTTTAAATGTAGCCCTCAGACAAGGTGTCCGTAACCATTTTGCATGTGATCGGGCTTCTGAAATGACAAGAGAACATGTGATACCTTTCCTACTGAAAGTATTTAGGTGCGACAATCCGGTACAGTCATGTAAGTGATGTAGAATTCTTCTGCAGGGCAAAGAAAATGGGTTTTCCTCAAATTTATGGTTCCCAAATACTTTTTATTTCTCTTTAATGACGTGAAAGGAATAATATAGGGACCTTCCCAAAGGAATATTTGGAGTAACTAGAGAGCAAAGGCTCATCTTCCTTGCTTTCTGCTTGTTTTGTTACACCGTGTAAGCTTAATTATA
>NW_023230420.1:0-863 GCF_002007445.2 Ailuropoda melanoleuca
TTTTTTTTAAAGACTTTATTTATTTGACAGAGAGAGAAAGAGAGCACAAGCAGATGGAGGGGGGAGGGAGAAGCAAGCATGCTTCCCATTGAGCAGAGAGCCTGACGTGGGGCTCATTCCCAGGACCCTGGGATCATGACCTGAGGAGAAGGCAGATGCTTAACTGACTGAGCCACCCAGGTGCCCTTACAGTCAACTATGTTTGACAAGTTGCCAAGAATACACACTTGGTAAAGGATAGTTTCTTCAATAAATGGTGCTGGGAAAAATGTAAAAGAATGTAAACTAGACCCCTATCTTACACTACTCACAAAAATTAACTTGAAATGGATTTAAGACTTTAAGACCTGAAACCATAAAACTCTTAAAAGAAAACATAGGAAAACACTTCTTGATATTTATCTTGGCAATGAGTTTTTGGATCTGACACCAAAGGCACAAGCAACAAAAGTAAAAATAAACAAATGGAACTACATCAAACTAAATTGTTTCTGCACAGCAATGGAAACAATCAACAACATGAAAAGGCAACCTATGGAATGGGAGAAAATATTTGGACATCATATAACAGAAAAGGGGTTAATATCCAAAAATATAAAAGGAACTCTTACAATTCAGTAGCAAAAACCAGATAACCCAATTAAAAATGGTCAAGGACCTGAATAGACATTATTCCAAAGAAGACATACAAATGGCCAACAAGATTAGGAAAAGATGTTCAGTATTACCAGTCATCAGGAAAATGCAAATCAAAACTGTAATGACATATCACCTCATATCTGTTAAAATGTCCATTATCAAAAAGGAAGAAATAAATGCTGGTAAGAATGCAGAAAACAGGGAACCTTTGTACACAGCTGCCA
>NW_023230421.1:0-863 GCF_002007445.2 Ailuropoda melanoleuca
ACATTCCTAGAAACACACAATCCATCAAGATGGAATCGTCCAGACAGAAAACCCGAACAGACCAATTACAGAAAGATTGAACCAGGAATCAAAAACCTTCCAACAAAGAGAATTTCAGAACCAGGTGGATTCAATGATAGATTCCACTAAACACTTACATCACTTGACACAAGTGAAACATTTAACGAATTAATACTGTAACTTAATAAAGATGATACATCAGCAGACTCATCAGGTATAAATACACAACACTCGGTTTGGATGATGGCACAGGTGCCACCTTTGCAAGGCCATGATAAGATCCAAGGTCATTTTGTTCTGGAGAACTCCTGGTGGAAACAATTGTCACTCATTTTGGGAATCCTTGTTTGAACCTGTGTTCTCCCTTGCATCTGCCTCCAGGACAGCCAGATAAAACCGCTTGCTGGCCACTCAGGGCAAACTGCCGGAGGGGGCGAGGCATGACCTTGCGAGAGCAGATCAGGCCCCACGGCGTGTGGGGAGAGGTCGTGGAGAGGGTGAGCCCCGCCCATTGACCCCGGCTGGGAGCCCAGAAATTGGGAGCCCCTCCCCCTTCCTCTGTTCAGAGACTGGGCTCGGCTTGCCTTCCTCACGTGGTTGGTGTTGAGGCTCTCCGGACAGATACAGGACTGAACCCAGCTAAGGCCTCTATATTATATAAACCTTAAACTTTGGCAGGCAGGCGTGAAGATCTCGTTTTTTGCTGCTGCACAACGCCAGCGTCGTAAGTTGTAGCTTCTTAAAGCTGCCGCCCACCAATTTGGAAAGGCGTGACTCTTTCTTTGGTCTCTCCCCGCCTTCCACTTGGGGAGGACAGCTACACCAGGGGAGCCCCCAAAGAG
>NW_023230422.1:0-863 GCF_002007445.2 Ailuropoda melanoleuca
GCATTCACAATTAAGAGATGTGTACCAAAAATGACATAAAATTAAAATAGAAGTTCATAGACAGTTAAGCCAATTACTAATTAAATCATGAAACATACAACTCAGTAAGGGGTGATTTCTAAAAAACCCACATATAGAAATAATGGCCCAGTTCTTAGAATTTAAAATCCCACTCGAGTAGTGATATAAAGATAAATTGCCACAACTCTGGTGGATTATTGTAACTGGGCAAACCCTACTAGATTTATTCTTGACAGAAGATCTGTCCATTAAGCCAAAAGGTAGAAATAATTGTTCCTAATGAGTATTCACACATGCACTTAATTTTTCCTCAATTTAAGTTAGTATTTATGAATGCAAGATATGGGATTTAAAGCAGCTTGGGTTTGATTCCTCTGTAATTTAATAGCTGTGTGACCCAAGGCAATTGTACTTCACCTCTCCAAGCTCCAGTGTCATCATCTCTAAAATAATATGTACTTTATAAGTTGTTGTAAAATAAACAGAAATGCTCATGTAATAAGCACCAAATATGCTGTTTTTATTACCCCTACTTCTAAAAACATCAGATGCAGGCTGTCATAGCTTGATGCATCTTTCCTCTGGCAATAGATTTCAGGCAGACATAGGGAAGCAAGCAAATGTCTGCTAACGAGACCGAAACTTTAGTGTCCAATTGGTGATAAATGAGGATAAAAATCTAAAAAACACTCTAAATTGCAAATGATACAGTACCTCGTCCAATGGAAAATTATACCACTCTAACACTGGAGAACCATGAACCAAGGCCATGAAAACATTTCACTTCTCTGTGGATTAAGCGAACATTTGTACATATATTTCACTATTTGTTGTGTACTCTA
>NW_023230424.1:0-863 GCF_002007445.2 Ailuropoda melanoleuca
CGACGCTGCAGGGGGAGGGGGCGATGACGCTGCAGGGGGACAGGGCGACGACGCTGCAGGGGGACGGGGTGACGCTCCTGCAGGGGGACGGGGCGACGACCCTGCAGGGGGACGGGGTGACGCTCCTGCCTCTGGCTCACGCCTGGTGCCAGTCGAGTAAGGGGTGACGTGTGTTCAGTCCCCATGTTTCGCACCCGCAGACGACTGATGGTGAGACGGGCAGTGTCGTCTCACGCTTACGAACTCTTCTTCAAGGTCAGTTTGACTTCTGTAAAGAATTTCTCTTTGGCCAAAACCTCTGCGTGGCTGTGATGGCATCCTATAATCTCGTTCCCAGAAAGACAATGAATTCAGGGAACAATTGATTTTCGTCCAGCAACGAGCCGGGCGGGCATGTGTTCAGCCCCTCTGCTGTGTGACACGTAATACAGGGAGCTGGACGGACGAGCTCAGTGAGGGTGGGGGGCTGCTGAGTAAATGCCCTCCTTGCCCCCGAGTCCGGCCTTGGCCGTGCGGCCTGCTTAAGCCGGCGGGATTTGTGACGTCCAGGGGTGAGCCTGGCACGTGCTTCTGAGGTTAGGCCCCTCGAGCTTCACGCACAGAGCAGCCCTGAACCCCACCCGCAGCCTGGAGCCCCTCCTGCCCACATCGGCAGAGCCCCAGGGAGTCCATACCATGACCTGGAGCCCGGGACCTGGTCCGTCCAGCCCCGCTGTCACAGACACACAGACGTGAGCGCCATGCTGTTCCATGGAGTCTCGGGCTTGCTCCACAACTCCGTGGCGGCAATGCTAATCGCGACAGGCCTTAGGTTCCCGCGTGCACTGGCCAGGGTTGCAAGCTCACACCACCCCTGGTGGGGG
>NW_023230425.1:0-3380 GCF_002007445.2 Ailuropoda melanoleuca
TGCTCCTAAAAGCTTTCTGACTCCATCAGGAGAACGGGTTTTCTTGGAAGGGAGAGGAACGACAGGTGCGGGAGAATCAGAGGAGAGGGAGGCCAAGAGAGAACACAGCCTCGAAGAAAGAGGCCATCAGAGGGAATGAATCCCAACTGCAAGACATCGATCGATCAGATCGCACAGTAGTGTAACGCTGGACTGCTTGCAAAAGCACGTGACCAAAATAATAATCATGATGATGACGGTGATGATTTTAAAAAATAAAAGTTAAAAAAAAAAAAGCACGAGACCAAACATCCCCACCCACCTACCATCACAAAGTGCCATTTTCCTTACTTCTCAGTATGAATGTCATTCCGGGAAGAGCTGACTTGCCATGAGGCCTCCGTCCCCAACAATGTGGCCTTTGCACTTAATGCTTCGCCCACCAGCTGGAGCGCGTGCAGGGCCCAGCGTGGGTCCCCCGCCCCGGTGGCTTCACTGTCATCCCCAACCAGACCCGCTGACAGCTTTGAAAGGAGGTTCAGGTCTCAGGCTGGATGCAAGCCAGAGGGGAAAGCTGAGTGTGGGTTCTCAGCCCACAGCCCGCGGCCTGGAGCTCACAGACAGGAGGAAAGCCACATGGCAGGGGGCTCTTCCAACACAGAACCATGGGGGGGCCTGTTAACCAGAGCACAACCCATGGAGAGAAACGTCACATCCAAGCGTGTCCGCTAAACCTGACACAGTCAGTCAATTAACTGAGCTCCTAGTTAACAGGTGCGATGGAAGGAGTCTTTCAGAGCCTAACTTGTGGTTTGACACCAACAGTCTTATTCTCCTAACTAGTCCTGGGGCTTGAAAAGGGAATGTAATATAGATATAGCACAGAAGGCACCTGAAACTGGGGAGCTGTTGGAGGCTGCCCTTATTTTCCGGTTGGAAAACTCTAGTAACTAGAGGATCCGGTTAGGCTGGGCTGTGTTTCTCAAAGAATTGCTGTGGGACCACTCAACCCACTGGCTGATTAAAAAAAACAAAAACAAAAACAGAAGGGATGGGTTCCACGGTCAAGTCCATTAACCTCCCTCCTTGGATGTTAATTATAACTTGCAATGAACTATTAAAGGCTAAGAGAATTCTTGCCAAAGAAGAAGCCTTCTTCACTTTCAAATTTTCATGTATTTCAAATTGATTCATCAGACAACCTTCTTGTTTTAGGAACGGACCTCTTGGAACCGCTGGGTTTGGCCAGAAAAACGGCAGTCGAGGACAGAAAGGCATTGTTTATGAGCTGTATTATCTGGGAGAGTTCAGCGGATGAGGGGGGCTGCCTGTGTTATTTTCAGGATCTTTGGGTTTGAAAGGCATTCTCCATAGAATAATCATCAGAAGCCCCCTTTCCTTGTAATCCTGAAAGTATTTTCAAAAAGGCCAAGCATCGTGGCAATGAAGAGCTAGAATGGAGCCCCTACCCCACCAGGCACAGTAACCCCCCTTCCCCTCCCCTACCACAATGCCCTACTCTCCCCTGCATGGCTACTGAAATTCTACCTAATTTCCAACACTCAGCTCAGAGGCCAAAAAAAAAGGGGGCAAAAAAGCAAGGTCTCCTGAGGTCTACTGGGTTTTTCCCTGCAACACACCCCCGTGTTGAGAGGTTCAATAATGCGTTCGAAATCTATTGAATTAAACGATCCTACCGCCTTTCTTTAGGGTTAAAATTCACAGAAGCTAGGGAGGGAGGAGAGAGAATGGTGTGGTGAGGAAACGAGGTCCCCCACTCTCTGTCCATCAACCCGCCAAAGCGAAACCACCGGCCTAGCCCCAGAGGGGCAAGAAGAGGCTCGTGCCCGCTCTCGAGAGGCAGAACGTGACACAGCTGGGACCTCAGAGGAATCTGGCCAACCCCAGAGAAGCCACCGAAGGAAGGAGGCATCACCCAAACAAGGGGAGAGCCTCAAAGACTAAACTGGGGTCTCTGAATATTTGAGGTCAGCCTAGGGACCCTTGAGAAGTTTGAACCGGGCAACCTGGGCAAACCCCAGTCTAGCACATCAGACAGGAAAGAAGCCATCAGAAATGAGCAGATCTAAGAGGGGACAGACTTGGGTCTAACACGAGACAACGCTTCATGACAATACATCACGCAGCCCTCCCATATCACTGGCCACTCTTTCCCAGTCCCTTCTGCTGCCTTCTTCCCACACCCCGTTTATTCACTGGGGTATCCCAACACTCAACTCTGAACCCCATGCCTTTCTTCCTGCCCTCCCCTCTGCCAGCTCACCTCGCACCCCTTCCTCCAGCCAGCACACTCAGCCACACTGGACTCTTTCCATCACCTCCTAGAATAGTCTTCTTGTGATTCTTCCTGTGACCGGTCCCTCCGGTCTCCAGCCACAAGACCGGGAAGGAAGAGGCCTTCCGAACCCAGCTCCCCCGACCCTCGCGACTTTCTATGTCATCACTCTGTCTCCTTCAGAGGCCTGTCCACTCTCCGCACTTGAGTATTTATTGTATATTCTGGGTCTCCCCCCAAGTCACCATGAGCCCCACTAGAGCAGAGACTCGGTCTTTCTTGTTCAGCTCTGTGTGGCCGGTTTGTGGATGCGCTCAATATATTTGAGGAATATAAATGAAGGGACCATGCTGTTAGCTCTTGGAAAATGAAAAAGGCTCTCATGACAGGTAGTGAGCTCCCCATCACTGGTAGGATGAACATGGGGTGGGCATAGTGGAGAGGGGTCTGACGCAAGGTGCAGAGGGAGAGGGATGGACTTGGTGACCTCCCAGGTCTCTGCCAACATTGGCAGTCTACGTGTGTGTCCATGATGACACACTCAGGAGGCTTCGTGCCAGACATCCTTCTCTCCTGCCCTGAAAACCAACGCCCACAACCTCAGGCCTCATGACACCCAATCCCCGCTCCTGAAATACAAGAGATGCTTTCTTGACTCTGCTGGAATCCTGGGAATGCAATTTAAATTTCTGAAAAAGCCAAGACTGGGAGCTTCAAGGACCATGTGGTTCAGACCCAGGTTTGAACAAGCATGCAGAATTAACTCCTGGATGTTGGCGTCCGATGAGAAACTTCACGGGTTGAAACATTAGCCTTCTGACACCACATCCCACCCCCTGCACCTCCCTCGCCTGCCAGGGCCTCCGCAACCCACAAGGGCCTGTAACATCAAGGGCCGTTACTTGGACAGAGATTGTGGGTTGGCCCAGAGAGCCAGGAAGATTTTAAATTGCAAAACACGAACCCATAAATGCAGAGGGCCTCCTGTGTTCTCTACAGTCTGACCAAGAGTTGAGCCACAGACGAGGAAATGGTCTGATACCCTTGCCGAAATGACAAGGCCACCAAATGGATAAAAAAAAAAAAAAAAAAAAAAGAGAGAGAG
>NW_023230426.1:0-863 GCF_002007445.2 Ailuropoda melanoleuca
GGGGGCTCACCATGGGCCAAGCACGTTGCATCTTGCAGGAGGTAGGGAGGAATCCTCCCAATACCTCGTGAGACATGGAGTGTTGACGCCCACGTGACAGACGAGGAAACCGACTCACAGGAAGGCTCGTCATGTGCCCCGTCACCCAGCGAGCCAGGGGCACAGCGCAAATTCAAACCAGCCCCTGCTCATCAACTACAAATCCACCCCTCATTTCATGCCTCCACGAGCCCTTGCTCCTGTGCGAAAATACCCTTTTACCCCATTTTCTGTTAACACTGCTCTCTCTCTTTTCATAAAACCATCACTGCTGCCCTTGGTCCCATGAACTTTAAACACCATCTATCCTGTACGTCCTACAAGGGGTTAGAATTCATCGCTTACGTGTCTGTTACCTCCATCAACGATCTCAGGCTCTTCGCAGAAGCTTTGCTTTATCCACAAACGTACCTTTGGTTCCTGGCCCAGAATCAGGAACACGGGAATTAGTCAATAAATATGTGCTGACTGAAAGAAATCATCAACCAAGCAACCCATCTTGACACCGTTTTTTGCTCTGAATACTTTTTCCAACCAGCTTCCTTTTTCTGCACTCCGATGTTCCTCCCCATGGGTGGCTTCTCCACCCATCTGTCTGCACGGAGAGAAGCCAAACGCATTGCTTTCCATTGTAGCTTGGTAACACCAATTGTCACCTCTCCATTTTTATTAATTGCTGGTTTAATCAAGCACTCCAAATTGTGCCCACCCACGCTAACACAAAAGCATCTCTGGATGACCAAGAAAACAGCATCGAGCTGAAGCAAAAGATAGGATCTCGGAGCCTTTTGGACCCGGCCTGGCTGCCATATTTCTCAGACTAC
>NW_023230427.1:0-1029 GCF_002007445.2 Ailuropoda melanoleuca
CTTGCAGTCACAGTGAGAACCCGAGGGCTGGTGCAGCCACAGCAGAGGCTCTGGTCAGGGAAGCGTCTGTGAGAATGTCCACAAGCACAGGGGTGCAGGGGGTGCCCGAGCTTTCCTAGCCTGAGCATCCCCGTCAGGAGCCTGAGACTTACAGGCAACAGTGTTAGAGTCCACATTCTCAGGAAGAGGAGTGAGGTAGGGATGTAAAAAGACTGACAGTCTCTAGGTGAAAACTGGGGTTTTGTACTCTCCTCTACAATAAAGTTATGTGAAGGGCTTAGTGGCCAAGTGTAGTTTCTTCCATATGAAGACTACAACTCATGCATTCTTTTAGGAAATCTAGGGAAAATTTACTTGGCATGAGGTAAGTGAGTTAAAATGAAATTATTTTTAAGAAACTCAACTTGCCCCATGTATGATGTAGAAAATTCCAGGCAATTGTGATCCAAGGCTTGTGAAACCCCTGGGGATATATGAAATTAGAGAAAGGGGGGGAAACTGTCTGTGTATCAGAGCAGAAGCTTAATAAAGTAAGTACTTAAATGTATGGGAAGTTGAATTCAAACCAATGGAAATTCCAGGAAATAAATAGAAGGTTCTACTTCCACAGCCTGATCAAAGAATAGCAGGTCCTGGCACTGAGGCTGTGAGCCCTGCAATCATGGGCAGTTCTTCAGCCCCAGGACCACTGGCCCTCATATCACTGTAACACAATTCTTTTCAGAGCCCCCTTTATGTCTCTGTTCCTCAGGCTGTAGATGAAGGGGTTCAGCATGGGTGTGACCACCGTGTACATCACCGAGGCCACTGCACTTGCGTGGGAGCNTACTGCACTTGCGTGGGAGCTCCGGGTAGCAGCAGAGCTAAGGTACACTCCTAGGCTTGTACAATAAAATAAGGAGACAACCGAGAGGTGAGATGCACAGGTGGAAAATGCTTTATACTTGCCTTGAGCTGATGAGATCCCACATATGGAGGAAACTATCTTAGAGTAAGAGTAAAGGATCCCAGCCAGGGGAGCAGCAGCCA
>NW_023230429.1:0-863 GCF_002007445.2 Ailuropoda melanoleuca
GCAGGAATGCAAGTGCAAACACTCTTTGGGGGGTGGAGTCCCAGGACAGCAAGAGTGGGAAGCAAGGAAAGAGGGGTGACGGACGCAAAAAGCTGCCTCCCTGTGCTGGCCACTGCTCCACCACGAGCTGCTAGGAGACACGGCAGGTCACTGGCAGGTGTGTTTGCTCAGCAAGGACAAACTGTACTCAGGGTGGCCCGCGGGAGGGAGAAAGAGCAAGGAGAATCTACCCCGCTCCCCCACGTTTTTTCCTTCCCATTGGCCCAAGTGTGTGGAGACCTGACTATGCCACCACGTTGTATCACTCAGCCCCTTGGCAGGCACCGAGGAAGCCAGAAAGCATAACCAGTGTGACAGGAGCAGCTCCACAAGGACAAGGACCAGCATGGAGGCCATGGTGGCCCAGGGCTTCAGCTCCAATGTCTTCAGAAAGAAAGTGATATGAGTAATCTGGAAAAAGCCCAGTGCTCGTGGCTCATGACCGAAGCCCAAGCGCTCTCCGCTACAGTCGTTGGCCCCCCTCTCAAATTAGATGCGGATGTGGAAGTTTCAGACGCTTTGATGGAGACGTAGGGAGACCTCTTTGGGCAAGAGTGTATCTCAAATCTCACCCCCTAAGAGACCATCTTTCTTCCCATAGTGGAAGGAGCAGCTGAGATCACATTAGGAACACAGGTCAGTCTCCTGTGTGGCTTCTTTGGTCAAGGGAAATGAGCCACACACCTGAAAATGGTGGTTGAGAGGGAGAGGATGAAACTTTTGATGGAGACCATTGTCACATTCATTGTAAAGATTGGGACTCTGAGACCAAGGCAGCAAAAGGGCGTCTTGTCTAAGTTTCATGCAGCCAATTGGTGAAAGGG
>NW_023230430.1:0-863 GCF_002007445.2 Ailuropoda melanoleuca
ATTTTGGAGAGAAGTTTTTTCCAGCTGTGATTTTTAACAAGCAAAATTAGCATAGCACAGAAAGAAACATTTCAACAGCAAATAGCAGAAAAGTACAGAAACAACATTAAACCACTCGGGATCAGGGATTATTTCTTAGTGATTGGTGGGAAGAAGGGAGGCTCCCGGGAAGTATCGTCTGCTCTAGATCCCCTGGCCTTCCATTCTGAAGCTCTCATCTTCTCAGACAGGGAGTTTATGGTGTGGTAACAAGCCCACTCATTTCTGGTTCAGCAGCATGACCCGTGCAACTCTTACAGGGCCGCCAAAGAGCACTGGACAGACACAGGATTCCCACTCGTGGCTGAGCCAAACCTTCGGACACAGGACAGACAATATTGCAGTGTTTCTTGAAGCAGGTTTGATTTCATTCAGCTGAAGCAATTTGAAGATAATGCGTGATACCATCTTTCCTTTCTCTCCTTTGGGCCTGCACCACCTTTGGGGTTCAAAACATGGGATCCCACATATATTCTTTGGCATCTGCGTCGCCATGTTTAACCCGGCAGGAGTATGCATCTTTCAGGTCGCCGATGATTTCGCAGAACTTCATCCACTCAAAGTTCCAGTCAACCGAGAATGTCTGGTCCTTTGCCTGCACTTGGTCGATCTTCTCTCCATTCCAGTAGAGGTCCACCTCGATGTTAGGAGGGTGATACCCTTTGACGTGGCAGATTACAGTGTTATTTTTTCCATCCTCAACCGGGTGAGTGGTGTACACATTCACGGTCGGAGGACGTAGAACACCGTTACACAGCACGGACAGCGACAGGAACACAACCGCGAGAGGCAAAACACGAGCCATGGTGTCGGACCAAACAGCA
>NW_023230431.1:0-863 GCF_002007445.2 Ailuropoda melanoleuca
TGTGGCTGTGGGAGCTTTCTACTGGATGCTGTCTCCAAGAGATGACAGGGGGATGCTGTCACAGGTGGAGTTCCAAGTCCCCTCTTCAGGGTGAAGCATCCAGTGAGGAATGCTCCAAAACACATGTGTGCTTCCTGTTGCAGAATTCTTGCCCCAAGAGACACAAAATGGCCAAATGCTGTTACTAGAAAAGGCATCGTGGTTGCACGCTGCTCCCAAGCTTCCTGGCTACAGACAGCCCTGGTCACGTCTGCCGCCATTATTCTCTGCTCAGGCTCAGCTGTGCCTTTTAGTAGCTGCCTCGTCACATGGCGAGGGGAGCCACAGGGTCCGCAGTAAGTTTCCTTCATTTGTGAGACCTTCAGAGATGGGGCACCCATCTCTGGGGCCTGAGGAAAGCCTTGGCCATAGCCATCATGTGGTTTACGAATTTCAGCAGAGGCATTAGCTGGATTTCCAGAAGTCCCAAATTTGAGGAGATACTGAATGCATTAGCTAACGTCTTGAGAAACTCGGTCAGTGGGATTTAAGACATCTGCTATCTCATCAGGAAGGTGAGTTTCTCTTAGGCAGAGTAGAGAGGGTGGTGGCAGAGGGAATTCTTCCCAGTGCTCAAAGGGAGTGGAAGTTCCTAATTCGTGAGCCTGCAGCGACACCAGGAGAGGGAATGGGGGATGCCCCCCAAACCAGTGGTTCTTGGCCCCAACAGCACAGAGAATCCACAGGGAGCTTTTCTAAAACCCAGCTGCTTCACAACCCCAAAAGATTCTGAGTCAGTGAGTGGAGGGTGTGGCCAGCTCATTTTTGGTTTTGAAGTTCCCTCAGTAGTTCCACTGTGCTAGAAGGAGCGAGGGTGGATGAGC
>NW_023230432.1:0-863 GCF_002007445.2 Ailuropoda melanoleuca
GCCTCATCACCCTCTGCACTAAGTCGGAGCTCTACTTAGCCTCTTAATCCCAAATTTCCATGCGATCATGACAAGGAAAACCCTGATATGTGGGATCATTCTACACCTGTGCCAAAGGCTTCACAACTGATTATCATTAATAAATCTCCACACTTTTAAATACTACTACTAATAATAATATACTTCATTGCATGTAAGCAAACACTATTTGAGTCAAACTTAGGAGAGGCTGGATAGAACACTTTTCATTGGTTTTCGTTTTTTTCTGAATCAGTTTGTCATAAGAATGCTTTTCAGGTAAGTGATTTCTGAGGGCTGTTGCTCTCGTGTGGGTTAAATAAATGGCTTGATATTTTTGGTCTCTTTTTCTTTTTCCATAAAATGACAGGATTAGGTGAGATGAACTTGAAATCACTACTTGATTTAGCAGACTGTGTATGAAACTTCCGGTGTCCTTGAATGGGACCATATCTTCTTAGGTCACTTCTCCTGCCTCCTGCTTCCCCCATCCTATGAGCACTGTGCTTAAGGGCTTGCTACTCACTTTTTCAAACTAGTATTTTCAGCTTTGTGCAGAAACACAAATGTGGCCTCTTTGGGGGCATTTCCCTTTGTTAAATTCTTTCTGTTCACCATTTCAGCATGTGTGAATCCGACTCCCGCTGACCAATGACGAGGCAGAACCAGAGCGTGATCACTGAGTTCATCCTTATAGGCTTCTCGAATCTGGGGCATCTGCAGGTACCTCTCTTCTTCACCTTCCTCCTGGTTTACCTGACCACTCTGATGGCCAATGCCACCATCATGACTGTCATTCGTCTGGACAGGACTTTGCACACCCCTATGTACTTCTTTCTCTTTGT
>NW_023230433.1:0-863 GCF_002007445.2 Ailuropoda melanoleuca
AAAAAAAAAGGAAAAATGAGGCATATAGGTCATGTTGGACTAAGGAAGAGGGGTTAGTGCCTGCAGCTTCAAAAGGAATGAAGGCAATTCACAGGAAGAATGGAAAGAATAAATGTTTGGTAAACAAATGTTTGCTGGGCCATACAGAAACAATGGGACACAGAGCTGACTTTGATCAAATAGGCCTTGCTCAGTTCTTCCCTGTCTACCTACATCTAGCTTATATTATACTACAGTTATCTATGGTGATAGCTATCTTGCTGGAGCAGGTCCTCTATCTAAATCCTTTAAGGCAATTATGGGAGAGGCAAAACAAAAACAAAAACAAAAAACCAAACCCCACCCCCACAAAACCCCAAAAACTTCTTGAGTCTTCTGTTTCTTAAAAGTAATCAGCTTAAAATAATCCACATGCAAAGAGACACACTTTGGGGTAGGAAATTTTGCTCCCCTACACCTTCTTTTTAACTAAGAAACAGTAAATCAGGTTAGAGTACAGAAGGGAAACAAACGACATTGGGAAATGCTGACAGCATCCAACTGAATAGAATAAAACCTAGGAACTTACCAAAGTCATTTAGATCTCCTGATCAGACATTGCTAATGTCCTCCTAAAGTTTAATGAGTGTATTTTACATTATGCCAGCCAAATCATTAACAACCAGTTACCCTTTTCCCCAACTGGTTTACAACCTACAGTGATATTGCAGTGCTTATTGGTAGAACTACAAAAAGAGGAATCAAAATCATCTTAATCCTGCTGTGGACCACAGCTGCATCTTTGGGGGGCAAGGGGAATTGTGTGCTCTAAAAAGATAACTGTAAAACAAACCATGAGATCTTGAAGTTATAGTAAGACTTTT
>NW_023230434.1:0-863 GCF_002007445.2 Ailuropoda melanoleuca
CACCCTGAATATATCATGCCAGTCCTTTCTGGCCTGCCAGGTCTCTGTGGATAGGTCTGCTGCCAATCTAACATTTCTACCGTTGTAGGTTACAGACCTTGTCCTGAGCTGCTTTCAGGATTTTCTCTTTGTCTTTGAAATTTGTAAGTTTTACTATTAGATGTTGAGGTTTTGACCTATTTTTATTGATTTTGAGGAGGGTTCTCTGTGCCTCCTGGATTTTGATGCCTGTTTCCCTCCCCAGGTTAGGGAAGTTCTCTGCTATAATTTGCTCCAGTATACCTTCTGCACCTTCTCTCTCTTTCTTCTTCTGGATCGCAATTATTCTAATATTGTTTCGCTTTATGGTATCACTTGTCTCTCGAATTCTCCCTTCGTGATCCAGTAGTTGTTTATCTCTCTCAGCTTCTTTATTTTCCATCATTTGGTCTTCTGTATCACTCTCCTGCCTCATTTATCCTAGCAGTTAGAGCCTCTGTTTTTGATTGTACCTCATTAATAGCCTTTTTGATTTCGACTTGGTTAGTTTTTATTTCTCCAGAAAGGGATTCTCTAGTATCTTCTATGATTTTTTCAATCCCAGCTAGTATCTTTATAATCGTTATTCTGAACTCTAGTTCTGACATCTTACTAGTGTCCGTTATTAGGTCCCTTGCAGTCAGTACTGCCTCTTGTTCTTTTTTTGAGTTGAGTTTTTCCATTTTGTCGTTTTGTCCAGAGAAGAGTAGATGGGTGAGAGAACAAAATGCTAAAAGGGTAACAATGACCCCAGAAACATATATATGAAACAAATCAGAAGAGACCTGAAACCGGGGGAAAAGAAAAAAAAAAAAAAAAAGAATATGATCAGGCTGGTGAATAGA
>NW_023230435.1:0-863 GCF_002007445.2 Ailuropoda melanoleuca
AAATCTTTTTAATGCCTTATATAATTAAACTTTGTCTTTGTTTTTAGATCCTGAATAGTGAAGATTAATATTGAAACCCACAGTTTTTTGAATGGGATACTTTCTGTCTTACGAGCAGTCTTATGGATCAATTAAAACAAATACAGGGGAAGGTTAAGAAACCAATGCAGAAGGCACCTGGGTGGCTCAGTTGGTTAAGTGTCTACCTTTGGCTCAGGTCATGATCCCAGGGTCCTTGGATTGAGGCCCACCTCAGGCTCCCTGCTCAGTTGCATTTTAACTCTGAGTAAAGTGTGTAGCCTTCAAACTCAAGATCACACAAAAGTTTCCATAAAACATAGGCATGAAGGAAAGGAAGCCCTAGACCTTTCTAAGAATTAAACTGAGGGCATATTTTCTGTCAAAATCTAACAAAATGATTATAGTGTTTTGTCCAATTAATTCATGGAGAAATTTAAAATTTTAAATGGTACATGACTTACTATGTATTACTCATGATGGAAAATAACATTTCTATTAATTTTTGCTGAGTTCATAAAAAATACCACATTACCTTTCAGAAAGAAGAAGAAAGTAAAAAAAGAAAGAAAATCTGTGAATGGCTCCACTTACCAGGCCTATGAAGATGCAGAAAAGTTGAACTACATCAGTGTAGGCCACCGAGTAGAGACCACCCACAAGCGTGTACAGAGTGACGATCAGTGCAGAGACGATGACAGAAACTTGCACGTTGACATTAATGATTACACTGATGGTGGCTCCTGAAGAAAGCAGACAAAAGAATGCTGTAATCGGGTACTCAAATGGATTCCACTTTCTGTTCAAGGATATATTGAATGATCAGTGACAGCAGGTATTTCCTC
>NW_023230436.1:0-272 GCF_002007445.2 Ailuropoda melanoleuca
AGGCAGTTGACTCTGCCCTACTTATTGAATAGCTGGATTCAAGGATGTGTAGTATCTCCCCCACCATATGTACACATATGTACATTATTCTGTCTGAGCTATTATACTTCATTAAATATTTTTGTGCCAACACCATACAGTTTTAACTACAAACTATTTATAACGGGTCTTAATTTGTTAGATTAAATATTCCATTTTTCTTGGTCAAAATGTGATGGCTCTTCCCTTTAGTCAAGTAAAATTTAAAATCAGCTTAAATTCTATGAAAAAAA
>NW_023230436.1:8587-23053 GCF_002007445.2 Ailuropoda melanoleuca
TTTTTTTTCTCTTACACCAAACTAGGTAGTTCAGGATAAGCTGAGTTGTCTGTATTAACAAGTTAACCCCTAAACCTCAGCAGTTTAATGCAACAAATGTTTATTTCTCACTCATGGTATGTTGGGGGTAGAGGTCTGCTCCACAGGGCTGCTCAGGGGTCTAGACAAATGGAGGTTTCACTCTCTCAGTGCCAGGTGGGAAAAGAGAGAGCCAGACGGTTTCATGCCACATGAAGACAAAGGGACTAAAACAAAAGGACAAGGAAATAGAGGCATGTGGACGGTCAGCAAGCAGTGATAGTCTCTGGCAGGGTCACTAGAAAATCTTGGCCACAGTGTGTGCTATTTCCCTTTGCAATTATTCCCAAATTGGTCCTAAATTTTTTTTAAAAAAATTATTAATTCATGTTATTTAACCCTCAATCCTCAGTTAAGCAAACTTTCACCCAGAAACAAACTGTTTTAAGGTTCTCCTTTTTATGCTTCATGTCTTGCCTACACAGTAAATTTGCCTACTTCATGCTTCCTTTTCCTTTCAGAAACATGGTCTTGTTGCTCCAGTGGTCCTCATCTACCAGGATCTTTTTAGAAGCATCACAATCACACTCAGAAAAGAAACCCTCCTGGGATACCTAGGTGGCTCAGTCGGTTATGCATCTTCCTTCAGTTCAGGTCATGATCCCAGGGTCCTGGGATAGAGTCCCGCATCGGGCTCCCTGCTCAGTGGGGAGNTGGGCTCCCTGCCCAGTGGGGAGGCTGCTTTCTCCCTCTACCTGCCGCTTTCCCCTACTTGTGCGCATGCGCTCTCACACAAAAATAAAACCTTAAAAAAAGAAAGAAAGAAAAGAAACCTTCCTTACCCTTTGCTTTTTCTCTTCCTATTAGGATGTTGTCCTTAATGGTTCTACCTCACCTTCTCCTTTTTCTTACTCTGATAGGATGTGATGCTGCACGGACTCCTTACCTCTGCTAGTCATCTCCCTCTGTCCTTTTAACATATTCGTTCTTAGTTGTAGCTACATGTCAGAATAACCTGGCCAGCTTTTAAAAAAGACTGAAGCTCCAAGTTCTGGGGCCCAGGAGGAGCTCAGATGTTTGTTTTATGATATAGTCTTAGAAAGGATCTCGCAAAGGAAGTGCCACTAAAAACCAATCTTGAAAATAAGTAGGAGTTGACCAAGTATCCCAGTTAAGATCAGATGAGCTCCCCATAAACAAGGGCACAGACAGAGTCAGCTGTGTGTGTTAAAAAATGATCCCTCTGGGGCCTACATGGGGCACAGACTTGAAGGAGAAGGACTACAGGCCTGGAGAGCAGAAGGCATTGATAAGATGATCTTAGCAAAGGTGAGCAAGTCCCTCTGTTGCCGTATTTACTCAACATTACTAATTGCTTATTTGTGTGCTCACATATACACAGAATGTTATCAGCTAGAAATGTGTTCAACTTCAAGCAGCAAAATCACCTGACTTTTTATGGCTTAAAAACAATTTAGTTTTATCATACACACCTTTTCTTATAATGCTTGGACTCCACTTAGACCAACTGAATTAGCATCTCTGGGGGTGAGGCTGTCCACAGCAATCGTTTGCTCACCAATGGACATTTGTTTTCTTCCCTTCCTTGACTCACTCCTCTACTCCCTCATAGTACCTCCTGGGATCACCTCCCAAATGATTTGGACCTAAATCTTTTAATGTCTGCTTCGAAAAATAGGAATAATAATAGTGCCCAACACATACAATTGTTGAAAGGATTAAGTGACTTAATATATGCGAGCAAGTGTTATTTACACATGCCCTACTCTCTTCCTCNGCCCAACTCTCTTCCTCATATACCCTAGTCCATATTTCAAAGGGGTTAGCTCCTTCTCCCACTTGTCATCTTAGCTGAAAAGTCATCTCCTCAAAGAACACTTTAATTACCTTCAACGGCTCTCTGTGGGTCTCTTTGGAATTTTTTAATTTTTTTTTGCTTTCCAAGTACTCAAAATAATTATGATAATGTTTACTTTTTTAAAAAAAGAATGAAAGCTCCCAAAGGACAGGTACTGTAACTTGTTCCCCACAATTTACTGGTGTAGCACAATGTCTGACACATCATAGGGGTCCACTGTGTATTTGTTAAATGAATGTCTCCCAACCAGCTACATGGCCTTAAAGGATTCTGAAAACATACTATAGCCTTTCTAAGATTCTGAGTAAAGAATAAATCTGGGGAAGATTAAAATTTAGAAACCTATCATAGTAGGCAGAATAATAGCACCCAAAAAAAAAAAATGTTCATGTCTTAACTTGACATAGCACAAGGGACATGGCAGATGTAATTAGATAACAGAACTTAAGGAGAGTTGCCTAGATTATCCATGTGGATACAATCTAATCAAGTGAGACTTTAAAAGCCAAGAATATTCTCCAGCTGGTTATAGAAAAAGAAGTCTAATTCATAGAATGAGAGAGACTTGATCCACCATTGCTGGAGGGAAACCCCTTGGAAAGCAAGCAGCCTCTGGTGGAGAGACCAGTCCCCCATTGACAGTCAGCAAGGAAACCAGCACCTCAGTCCTGCAACCACAGGGAACTGCATTCAGCCAGCAACCTGAATGAGCTTGGAAGCAGACTCATTCTCAGTGCTTCCAAAAAAGAAGTGAGACTCTAAGCAAAAGACCCACTTAGGCCACTGTGAGTCAGCTGAACTGTGCAGTGATAAATGGGCATTGTATAAAGCTTTTAAGTGTGTGAAAATTTGTTATGGCAGTAATGGAAAATCACATTACTTAACCCCATAAACACCCCTTGATGAGAGGCAGCTAAAAAGAGAAAGAGAACAGGCCCAGGGCTAGAGAGTAACCACAGAGATTCAAGGGGACCTCTGCCATAGAGCAACAGCGTTCCCTAAAAGTCTTGGGCTCCAGACAAAAATGTGTTTCTGGAAACCAGAGATGAATACTATTTCCTTCCACACATGTATCTTCTCGCAGACTTTGTCACTTAGGGGGGAATGAGGTAATCATCCTGAGGTGATTTACAAGATACAAATCTACCAAGACACTCAACAACTTTCAATGATCTTTCTCCCTGGTTGGTGATTGCTAACTGGGAAGCAACTCAGAGGCAGCTTAACACTCCCATTTCTCTGAATGAAGGCATTCCCAAATATGAAATATGCATGTGAGTGTGCACAAATGCAGAACCATTATGTAAATACAATTTTAGAGGGTTTTTTTTTTAGATTTTAACATATTTGTAGTAAAAATGTGTCCTAACTAGTGCATACTCTTAAAATGAGGACATTTCTCCCCCAAAAGTGGTTTTTAAAGCAAGATTAGTTTTTGGGGGGCGTGGAGGGTGGTACTTAGCATTTAAATAGTAATATGTTCTTAGTTGGCTAGAGATACCATAACAAAATATCACAGACTGGGTGACTTAAATAGAAATTTATTTTTTCACAGTTCTGGAGGCTAGAAGTCTAAGGATCAAGGTGCCAACAGGTCTAGTCTCTCCTGGGGCCTCTCTCCTTGGCTTGCAGATGACAGACTTCTGTGTTCTCATGTGGCCTCTATTCTGTGTGTATGTGGAGAGAGTTCTTTCTCTGGTATCTCTTCCTCTTCTTAAAAGAACACCAGTGTGATTGGATGAGGATTCTGTCTATATGCCCTCATTTAACTTTAAATTATCCTCTCAAAAGACCTATCTCCAAACCCAATCACACTGAGAGGGCTTCATTTATGAATTTCAGAAGGCAGAGGACACAATTTAGTCCATAAGAAATGAAGCACTGGTATTGGTTAAGGAAAAGCAGAACTAAAATAGAAATTAGATTCTGCCTTCCCAGGAAAGATCTTCCCTTCCATTCCCTGCAATGTTGGATGACTTTCTAGACAGCTAAGGGCCAGTGCGCACATTTAATCAAAGTTCAGCCATAGAGAGAACAGGTAACTGAGGCNTGATTGGATGAGGATTCTCTCTATATGCCCTCATTTAACTTTGAATTATCCTCTCAAAAGACCTATCTCCAAACCCAATCACACTGAGAGGGCTTCATTTATGAATTTCAGAAGGCAGAGGACACAATTTAGTCCATAAGAAATGAAGCACTGGTATTGGTTAAGGAAAAGCAGAACTAAAATAGAAATTAGATTCTGCCTTCCCAGGAAAGATCTTCCCTTCCATTCCCTGCAATGTTGGATGACTTTCTAGACAGCTAAGGGCCAGTGCGCACATTTAATCAAAGTTCAGCCATAGAGAGAACAGGTAACTGAGGCTGTTGAGACTTCAAAGAAAGGAACTCATATGGGTGGCAGCATGAGAAGCTAGATTAGAGAGAATTTTTCTGGGAGGGTTTATTTTACAGAATAATTTTCAACCATATCTCCAAGCCACATGAACCCCACTTACTTCTTGGTAGAATTTCAAAGGTGTTTAGAAGCTTGTCATGAATACAGTTTGTCTTGATGTCAAGAAAACATTTTAGGACTTCATGATTGTGACTTGTGATGGATGAGAACACTCAAACACTCATATTCATGGACAGTGTCGAGCCCCAGCCACATCTCTAGTTGAGTGCTACAGAGTTCTCTCCTTGGTTCTTTTTTGAAACTTGGCATCACGGATTTGGATAAAGATGCAAAACACAATTCTAAAGTTTTCAATAGCAGAACACTGGGAGAGAGAAGTGATATGCTGAATAAAAAGTTCAAGATTCAAAGAGATCTTGACAGGATGGAATGTTTGAACAAAGCCAACACAATTAAATTAAAGGTTCAGTACTTTACAAAGACAACCGTAAGTACAGAGTTGAGTAAACTCTACTTAGCAGCAGAAAAAAAAAGTGTTGAAATTGGGAACCATAGAAACAAAGACATGCCAAAAGTAGGGCCCTATACTGAAGCCCTCAGATGAGAAACGGCAAGAACTTGCTGGAGTTCAAATCAAAATTGCTGATGATGTATTTCCCTCATCCACACCCCACTGCCAGATCCTTGACTTCTGGTAAAGGGAACCATCAATAATTCCCTTTGTTTCCATTTATAACTAACACCAAGATTGAAGAACTCGCCCATCCCTCACCATGTATTCCAGAGTGAACTCCAGGTATCTGAGCCCAAGCATGCTGTACTGTCACGCACTCAGACTTGGTAGAAACTACTGATACTCGGGTCTTTCCTATATATTCCAAGTTACCACTTCCCACTTCCCTACCCGAATGCCAAGTCCCATTCAAACCTGCTTGTGACTACTCACACCTTCTGTGGTCTCTCCCACCTCTAGGTCTTTGCTCAGGCTGATTTTCCTCTCCCTGGAATACACTCCTCCCATCTTCTCTGAAATCCTACCTTCCTTTGGTGGTATACTGCAAATATTGCCCTTGATGCAAATTCATGATCTCTTTCCAGATTTCTCTTCTTAGAATTCCAAGTAGCTTCCCCCTTTNCAATGGAACAGGTTGTCTTGTGACACGGCGAGCATTCCACCACAGGATGGATCAAAGCAGAAACCTAATGGCTAAGAGTAATTCAGCACCAGAGACAACGGTAGACTAGATATGCCATTGGGCTTCCTACAATTTCTAAATTCTTTGATTTTATCAATGTTGATTCTTTTTCTGGAGAAGACAACTATAACTACAGGCACAAGTGAAAAATAACAAGTGGTCTAGGGGATGACAGCTAAGTGTCCTGCCCCAGCTCTAATACACACTATCAATGAAAATGCATCTCCCCATCCATCCATTCATTTATCTAACCAAGATTGAATGAGTACCTACTGAGTGCCAACCACTGTCCTGGGTCCTAGAGATACAGCAGTAACCCAGCTACTGTATTCGTAACTTACTGTCTACTGCAGACATTAATAAGCACACATAAATACAAATTACAACCCACGGTAAATGCTATGAAGAAAGGTGTGGGATGCTAGAAGCGCCCCATCAGCTAGGTGGAGGATTCAGGGAAGGTTTAGGAAAGGTGGCCTTGATGCAAGCCATTTAACCTCTCCATTCATCCACAATTATTGGAATGAAACTGGGCAGATGTTTGTCTCACCAAGACTATGTGGAGTTCATAGTTCGTCATCTGGGGCACTCATTGTCCTTTTCTTTCCTTGGACAAGGTCCCCTGACCTCTATAAACCAAAACGGGAAGTACAACAGCCCCTAGGTCATGAGTCTGTGAGGTCATGCTTATGAGCCCAGTGTCTGCCACAGAATAAATTCTCCCTAGCCGGCAACTAGTGCTATTAAAATAAACAGGAAATATCCTGAGTGCTTAGAAAGAAAAATTCCACATACATTCTAGATCTTTTTTTCCCCCCACTCTTGCCAGACTTCTAAAATCCCTGAGCTATGTGGTGAGAGGGGACAGTAAGATCACCAGAGGGTGTGGTGGCATTTTCTCTCACCTGAGGGCACCAACACTTCTGTCTCCATTCTGCATTTCCTGCCTTAGAGGTAGCCTTCCGCTACAGGATGAAAAAACACCCTTCCTTCTTTCGTTCCGTTTGACACTTTCTTTCCTCTCTTTAAAAATCAGAGAGCGTTAGAAAGGACACTTGTGGAGACACTAGCCCACCTCTGCCTCAGCCAGCGCGGCCACCAAATGAAAACGCACAGCAGCGGCTCCCTGGTGTTCCAGGAGGAGACCAGTCCTGTATGAATAAGTAATCCACATTTCAAGCAGGATTATGGATATAAGTGAAAGACGAAAAGCACATCAGGGTACCAATTCGTCACACATCTCCACACAAAAGCACAGTCTTGTTTTCCTCTTCATCCCCAGCTGAACCCATTTCCCACTGCACTTTGTGGCCAAACATGCACAACACTAGGAAAAAAAAAAAAAGAGAGAGAAAAGAAAGGAAAAAGGAAGGAAGGAAGGAAGGAAGGAAGAAAGAAAGAAAGAAAGAAAGAAAGAAAGTGGGTCAGAGAGCCAGAGCTGCCACACTGATAGGTGACTGGAGCGGGTCTGTGAGTGCCACCCATTGCCTCCTTTCCTGTCAGCACTCTGGATCCCCCCCAAACCTTCAGGGTCAGATGATCGCCACCGGGGGCCCGACTATCACCTCTGCAAGTGGTGTCACAGAGCACCCAGCCACAGCCTCGCTGAAAGCTGGCCCTGCGCGGGCTCTCCTGTTATCTCCCACTTGTCTTGATAGCTACTACAGCTCCCACAGTCGCTCTATGCCATTAGGTCAGAGCAATGAAAACGAATGCCATTTTCTTGATGGCTTATGCAGAACTGCTGTAATTTGAAGCAAGCCTCTGAGGTCCTGCTTTCTTCCCCCTGTCTCTTTCCCCCACCCCATGGCTCCCCCTTCCCTGGCTGCTCCTGTACCCCCTTCCCCTCCCACCCCATCTCTGTCTTTCTTCTCCCTTTTCATACTGAATATATTGGGGCCCTGGCGGGCTGCCATTCTAACTGCACATTAGAAATGGTAGAGTTTTCCTCTATCTGATTCTATAAAATGAGTTCACCAGAAGGTGCAGACCCAGCACATTCGTGGTTTTTCCTATAAATTACTTTAACACTGTGTCCAATCATATATATAATTTCAGATTTTCAATTTCAACTCACTGCTGTGTCAGCACAGACTCCACTGATATGTCTAACGTATTTAGCTTAAAATGAAACGGATGGCATTTCATTACCAGGAAGATAATATTTTTGAATATGTTTCCTGCATGGCGGGATCCATCATTATTCTGCCATTTTATGTTCAGGGTGTGTAATAGCTTTTTAATGCTTTGATGTATTTTATTTATATACGTAATATTTTTCTAATACCATAGGACAGCTTAACTCATTGGACACATTAGAAAATCTTAATTGAACGCTTTTAAATATTAGCAAGGGTGGAAAGGCTGAACAAATGGCCAATATTTTTATTTAAAATTTTGTCAGGAGTAACAAAAAAGGCAGAGAAAATGTTCAGCCTTGCTCCTTCCCTTTACCTATTCTCCCCAACCTTCTCTCCATCCTCCACCCCCCACTCTGTAGTCTCCCCATAAATATACACACTTTGAAGAGGAAAGAAAAAGATAAAGAAAGATCCCCTCGTCCCCCGAGACTTAGGAGCTGTCAGGGTGAAAGCAAGGAACATGAGAAATATTGAGCAAGCCCCGGTGTGAATGACAGGAGCACTCTCATTGGTGGAAGGTTCTGACAGTGCTGAAATCTTTAATACCAGGTTCCCGGCTCTTTGACCAAAGTCATGGAATGTTTAAAAGGAGACTTTTTCTCAAAAGCTACCTATGCAAAGAAAATGCAAAGAAAAGTGTTTCACTTTAAAAACCTGCAGGTAGCTGACTTCGCTGAAGGCATTTCAAATTAACAGGTAAGAGCCAGAGAGAGAAGCACTTTCTTCTGGTTCCTTCCCCACATCTATCAAAGCAGCACCTGACTCCTCCAAAGGAAAGAGCTGGGAGTCAGTGTGGGAAAGGTGCTTCACCTTCCTCGCTTCCAGTCAAAGCAGCTCAGTAAGTGGCCTGCTGGTCCCCTGCACTATACTGAGAGCCTAGTAAGGGAAGGACGTGAGAATTAACGTTTTCTTCGTAGGAGGAGCTCTGCCTTCCCAGTATGTACATATGCATATATGTTTCCCCCATCTTTACTGAGGCATAAATGACAAATAATCGTGTATAGGTGCAGTACATGAAAGTGTACAACATTGCCTTTGCTGTAAAGTGCACCCCCTAGCTCTCTAGCTGCCACTCTCCTAGGGAAGAGCAAATAGACATGAATTCTAATCCTAGGCCACCTCGGATCACCTAGGGGACCGTGAGCCAGTTACTGCAATCCTCTGAGCACTAGAGCTTTTATCTGTACAACAGAGCCACTAGTTTCTGCCTTGGCGGTTGCTACAAGAATAAGACATGGCATGTGGAGGCACCTAACACAATCCATGGCTTACACAGTAGACACACAAGGACAATCATTTTTCTTATAATTAACAACTTGTTTTGTTGTTAAAAGTCAGCCCATCTTCTCCCTTCTCTCTCCTTCCAATTCTCCCGTCTAAAACAGGAGACTCTGATTTGCATGCTGATAAAATAGCCTCCTTCCTATAAATAAAAGTTGGCATAAAAGCACAAACAATTACAATATTTCATTTATTCCAACAAAGCTCCCTTTGGAATGAAACTCTCCAAGTTTTGCCTGAGGATATTTTAAAGAGGTTTTTCTGGCTTGCTAGTTTCTTTTCCCCCCATGTTTGTTTACCTCCTTTTTCTTAAAAGAGTAGAAAATTACAGCATAAAACTCCTTAGAACAGAACCTGCCACTAACAATTCCTTGGATTGATGTACATACTTCAAANCGATGTATATACTTCAAAGTTCTTTTAATTTTTCTAGCTCCCAAAGAGTTGGTAAAATTATCACTGCAATGGCAATCATATAATACATAAATATATCAACTTAACATATACCTCTTTTTTGAGAAAGAGAGAGAAAGTGTGCAAGCAGGGAGGGAGGGGCAGAGGGAGAGGGCGGGGGAGACAGAGAATCCCAAGTAGGCTCCACACCCAGCATGGAGCCTCACGACCCTGGTTTCATGACCTGAGCCAAAATCAAGAGTCAGAAGCTTAACTGACTGAGCCACCCAGGCGCCCCTAACATGTACCTCTTAAATTTACACAATATTATATGTCAAATACATTTCAATAAAAGAGAGGTGGGAAAATAATACTCTAGGAAAGGAGTGAGCACTTTTCTGTAAAGGTTAAGTATTTTTGGCTTTGTTGGCTCAATTCTGCCACTGTGCAAAAACAGATAAAGAAAATACAGGAGGAAGGAACACAACTGTGTTCCAATAAAACTTTATTCACAAAAACAGGCAGTTGGTGGCATGCCTTAGTTTGCAGACTGACCTCTGATCTAGGACATTAATATACCTAATTTTTGCATTTATCAAAGACTAGAAGTCCCAAAGTATAGCATCACAAAATCACAAAATCAAGTGCAGAGAAAAGGAAATGTCAAAAATATAATTTAAGTTGGGCAAGGAATTTTAAGTCTCCCGTTATTGCATTCTGTACATCTATTATTCTAATATCTGTTTTGATATTCATGATTTTATAGAAATTTGCTAAAAAGAAGTTTCAGTTTTGCACCCCAAGCCTCTATTATACACAGCTCAAAGCTGTCCTAACTTACTGATAATCAATTGGACAATTATGTTCAAGACAAAAAAATTCATTCAACAAACTCCACTGAACAATCAGTATGTGCTAGACACTGGCAAAAAGCAGGGAATAAATAAATAAAATCCACCTCCACACATTTAATGTTTTAGTGGAGGGAAACAGTATATCCTTAAACAGGTCAATAAAAAGACAAACTGATTTACACAAGTACTAATGACAAAAAAGTTGGTGTGACAGAGAGGAATGGATCTAGGGACAAGGGGAGATCTGCGAGTGTGACTTCTTTCAGGAGGGGGACAAAAGTGACCATGCTCAGCCCTCTGAAAAGCTAGAAATAACAATGCAAAAATCATGAGTGAAAATAAAAGAGCTTAGCAAGTAGAAAGAAAATCATGGAAGCCAGTGTGGTTGGAGTACAGGAAACGACAGAGTCACATGGGCAGTTAAATTTTGTTCTCATCAAAAGGAAAGTGTTTGCACTGGTTAATTCCCAGTTATAATGTCTGTTGACAACTTTGAAGAAATCATCTTGGAGTGACTCTATGAGCCTACCAGAAAACAAAAATCAGAAATTCTAATTACTTTGTTACAGGCCTCCTTCATGAACCCCATTTCTAAATTCCTGCTGTTCTAAAAAGAGGTAGAACAATTCAGGTAGGCACGTGCAGATCAGCATTGCCTTATTTTGCATTGCTCTTTCAGGAACCAAAGCAGAAGCTATTTGATAATATTCCTCTTCAAAGTTACATGGCACTTTTCATCTAAAAATATCAGAGCACTCTGTCGCAATTAAATTATTAATCCTCATGACAACCCCATCAAGAAAGTATCTGCTTTATTATCAGTAAGAACACTTGGCATTTACATGCTCATCTTGAGATCCTGAGGATGCTACTCAATCATACGCAGTTAATTAATGCATACAACACATTCGGAAGGCAGGTCAGCATTCTTGTCCCCAGTTACAGATAAAAAAACTGTTTTCCCAAAAGAATGAGGTATGTCTCGCCAATTTATCCAAATGCGAGCAGTATCAGAAATTTCTTGATGCCTTGATTTTAGTTAAAAATCAATCGCTTTTCCACCATCTCCCCCGCCAACACACACACACACACACACCCCCAGCTCTACCACAACTCTGCCAAGCTGGCCAAGGAAGCACCCTGCCCCCTTGCATTGCTCCACCATGGTCCTACCAAAACCAGCTCATACTTAAAGCCCATACAGGGGACATCCCTTGAGCACCTGCCTCTGATGGCCAAAGGGGACTGTGTTTCTGGGCCCCATGTGTCTGAAACAACCGAAGAAACAGTTCTTGGCAGCCTACCATCCCCAGGGCACCGCATAGACAGCAGACTGAAACATACTAATAGCGGTCCAATACTCTCTTATACCACAGTGAGCACCCAAGGGGAAATCTTCCAGGCCAACCACCTGAAATCTGTATCTATTACTCGGCCAAGTAGAAATTATAAATTATTTCCCTCTGCTTTTTTTAAAAAGATTTATTTTTATTTATTTTACAGAAAGAGAGAGAGAGAGCAGGGGGAGGGGCAGAGGGAAAGGAAGAGAGAGAATCCCAAGCAGACCCTATGCTGAGTGTGGAGGCTACTCGAGGCTCAATCTCCTGACCCTGAGATCAAAACCTGAGTTGAAACCAAAAGTCAGCTGCCCAAAGGACTGTACCACCCAGGAGCTTCCCCCACCACCACCTTTTTTTTTTTTGTATTATTATTATTATTATTTCCAGAGTTCAGTGATGTTGGGAATGTGACATTTGTGAATTGACAGTCCAAAGTGGAAAGTAAGAATACTTAGCTCGTGAAATCACATATGTCCCAACTGAAATGTTCTGAAGGAGAACATTTTTAGGCACAATCTGCTCAAGTGAGCCCTGGAGATTTTACTGTAAGTCAGTTCTTGGCATTGTGGGGTCATTCTATTCTAGCTCTCAGCGTTATGGCATCTTGTGATTTTATGTTAGCTACTTACAGCCTGATGATGACCAAAAATAATAAAAACAGAGCCAAGTAATGATTACTCATGGCAACACATTTAGACTCATCAAATTATCAATAATCTTAAATATTTAAAAAATTGATGATACCACACATACATGCACACAATAGCACATACGCACGTATCTTTCAATATATATACCAAATGAACTGTCCTATATTCACTGCCAACCTGGAATGAAAAATAACATCTAGATAGCTATTCTAGAGATATGATAAGATTTTCAGCCAGTAAAGAACGACTGTCATGCTTCTTGATTTCAATTTGCTGAGTTACAGCAATTACCTGAAACTTTTAAAAAGTGATTTTATTCATTTATATTTTTTAATAATAACTAAATGAAGTGGTTTATGAAGTCAGCCCTATGAGTAAGCTGAGAAAATAGTTTCTTGCACTTCAGGATATAACTGATCCTAAAGATAGCCTTGTTTATCCCCAAACAGGCAATATCAACAATCAATATGAATAGCAACAATGACTTTCTGGCAATTTGTAAAGACCATAAATTCTTAAACTCAGTCATTGAGTTTCTTTCTTCTTTTTTACATTGTAGTAGCTATTAACTTGAGAAAAATTACTATATAAAGTTAAATTATAAGTCAAAAATGCCATCCCATTATTTTATTTTTAAATAAATATATGCAAGTAATAGAAAATTGTATAATATATAATTTAGATATGTATTTACATACACATACAAATGACTTTACAAATGTCTGCAAGTATATTTATATATTAAACAGCATTTTATATTAACAAGTATACATTGCTAAATTATTTTGAATCAATAAGTATTAAGTGTATACCTAGTATATGTTAGGCATTGTACTAGGCACTAGGGTGTGATAAAGGTACAATCTCTGCACTTAGATTTACACAGTTGAGAAAGAGATCAACAATGAAGAGGAAATGTCCTTAAAGTGCATTAAATGCTATGAAAATGAAAGCAGAGAGGTTATGGTATCAAAAAGTGAGACACTGGGTCAATGTTGGAAGATATGGGGAAGGCTCCTTGGGTGCAGATAATGCCTAACTTGGATCTCAAATATATCTAAGAGAAGAGAAGCAAGAACAATTCAGAATATATCCAGCAGAAGAAAGAGTATGTGAAGAAGTCTGGGACTCATAAGGAAATATGATGTATAGGGATAATAAAAAAGTGCTCTACATTATTTTTAAACTTCAAATCTTCAAAGCACACATTCCTGGAAGATCAATGTTTTGGACAGGGTTCTGTCAGACACAGACTCCAAGATGGGTGTTGATGTGCAAGGAATTTAAGGAAGAGCTCATCAAACTGGGTAAATGTTTAGTCCAGGAAGCAGGAAAGGGAAACTTGATA
Source organism: Ailuropoda melanoleuca (assembly GCF_002007445.2). Lineage (NCBI taxonomy): Eukaryota > Metazoa > Chordata > Mammalia > Carnivora > Ursidae > Ailuropoda > Ailuropoda melanoleuca. The sequence continues at coordinate 22,089 of NW_023230436.1, forward strand.
AGAAGGGTTCATTTCCTGACAAAGACTCTGGAAAGGTGGCTTCAGCCTTATTGGAACATAAGTTACAGCCCAGAGTATGTCCCCAGTGGAGGGAAGGAAGCTCTGTTTCCATCCTCGGCTACCAGCCCATAATTGGCTAAGGTCCACCCTGGGAACTGTAAAACCTCCTGCTCTCTGAGCCCTCCACCAGGTGAACAGAGCAGTTCCAGTAACCCAGGGAAGTCTTGCAGAGAAAGTCTCAGATAGAAGCTGTTAAGGCAAAGACCCAGAGAAGCTATGAAGAGGCACACAGAAACAAATAAAGAGACCTAAGAGAACCACAACTAATATTGGCATGTTCCTTACAGATGGACACAAATTAAGCTTTTCTAAAATGGAATTACATCATGATTAACAGGAAAAGCCAGACCACACTGCCCATTTAGAAAAAAATCTTTATTGAGGTATAATTCATATATCATAAAATTCACACATTTTAAATGTATAATTCAATGACTTTTAGCAAATTTACTGAGTTGTACAACCTTCCCCATCATCCTGGTTTAGAACATTACCATTGTTCCAGGAAAATCGTCATTCCATTTTACAGTTAATCCCCAGTCCCACTTTCAGCTCTGGGCAACCATTAATCTACTTTCTCTGTAGATTTGCCTTTTCCAGACATTTCTTATAAATAGAATTATAAAATATGTGGTCTTTGGGGCATAGCTTTTTCTATATTATACTTAACATAATGTGTTCAACTAGTTTTATTGGGCACCCACCTTATGACAGGCACTATAAACTAGGCTACTGGGGGGCCAGAAAGAGGCATGGATCTTATGGTCTAGGAAGGAAAATGGACAGTAACAAAATAATCATGCAAAAATGTAAAATTTCAGGAAAGTTTCATGATGCTCTGGAAACATGAATGGGAGTTGAGGAAAGCCTTTCCTGAGGAAGTAACATTTGACTGAGACAGAAGA
>NW_023230436.1:26084-26485 GCF_002007445.2 Ailuropoda melanoleuca
AAAAAAAAAAAGACAACATACAATTTAACTTATCTCTAGAATCTAAAAAAAACAACACAGATAAACAAACAAAACAAAACTCACAGATACAGAGAACACATCAGTGGTTGCCAGAGGAGAGAGGGTGAAATGGGTGAAGTACAAACTTCCAGTCATAAAATAAGTCAGGTGGATATAATGTACAGCATGGGGACTATAGCCTGTAACACTGTACTGCAAATTTGAAAATTGCCAAGACTATAAATCTTAAAGTTCCTATCACGAGAAAAAAAAATGCAACTGTACATGGTGACAGATGGTAAATAGACTTAATGTGATCATTTCACATTTTATACAAATGTTGAATCATTATGTTGTATACCTGAACTAATATGTTGTTGTATTTCAATTATATTTCAATA
>NW_023230437.1:0-863 GCF_002007445.2 Ailuropoda melanoleuca
CCTCTTAATCCTTCACACCATCTCACTTCTATCAATAAAAAGAAAAAAAAATAAGTATCAGGGCAAGATGATGAGAGAACTAGGTTCAGAAACATAAAACAAACTGTCCTTCTTCTAGTTTCTGTCACTTAATACATTTGTAAGAAGTCATGAATTCATTCTCTAAGTAAAGGGAAGACCCTAAAAGATTTTGATCTACTTGTGACTCTTGAGAAGTGGTATTTAAAGATAGTAAGTCAAGTGGCAATATGGTAATAACACATATGGGTTATAAAGGAAGAGTCTAGAGTTAAAGAGAATAGTTAGGCAGTAGTTAGTAGCAAGACAATGCTGCATTTGTCACGCCATTTACTCTTCCTGTACATACAAAAAGTCTAAATTTCCCAGTCCACCTTGCAATTTCATTGAAGCCAAGAAACTGAATTCCAGCCAATAGAAGATGGGCAAAAGTGATGTAAGCTATTTCCAGCCATTCTCTATAAGCAATTTATTCTAAAGAAATACTTGTAAAGTTGCATGAAGTTATATTACAAGAATATTCATGTAGCATAGTTCATAATAGTGAAAGCTTAGATCAGAAGCCCAATGGGGCATTAAATACCTGAAACTTGGTATATCTGAAACTTTAAATTGTGTGCAATCTTCAAAATGAATAAAATAGTCCCAGTAATTATGACTATTTTATGTCATACTAACCCTACTATTGAAAACAACCTAAAAACTGGTTAAAATACATTTTAAAAAGATAATTTTGAAGTTGTCAGAGAACAATCAAGACAGATAAGAATTTAGGGGTCAGAATCCCAAAAGCAAAGAAAAAGTACTAAGACAAACTGTACTCCATTGCCACTTTTATCCTTTGG
>NW_023230438.1:0-863 GCF_002007445.2 Ailuropoda melanoleuca
CTCCCCCTGCTTGTGTTCCCTCTCTCGCATCTGTCTCTCTCTCTGTCAAATAAATAAATAAAATCTTTAAATAAATAAATAAATAAAATGTACCTTTAGATTCAATTATTCCACTTCTAAGAATTTATCTTACAGATATACCTGCACATTTGCTAGTGTAGATGTGAATATAAGGATATTTATTACACTATTATTTAGTGGTTTTTTCCAGTTCCTCAAATCTTTATTTTTTTTATTCAAGTATAATTAACATACAGTGTTATATTAGTTTCACGTGCACTATATGATTTAACAATTCTCTACATTTTTCAGTGTCCATCATGGTAAGTGTAACCTTAATCTTCTTTATCTGTTTCACCCATCCCCCTGCCCACCTCCCTTCTGGCAACTACCAGTTTGTTCTCTGTATTTAAGACTTTTTGTCTCTTTTTTTCTTTCTTTCTTTGTTTCTTCTGTTTCTTATACTCCACTTGAGTGAAATCATATGGTATTTGTCTTTCTCTGTCTTATCTCACATAACATTATCCCCTTTAGGTCCATCCACATTGTTGCATGTGGCAAGCTTTTATTCTTGTTTATGTCCAAGTAATATTCCATAGTTTATGTACAGCTCATGTTCTTTATCCATTCATTGGTTGATGGATTTTAGGATTATTTGTTCCAGCTCTGTGAAAAATGTTGATGGTATTTTGATGGGGATTCCATTAAATGTTTAGATTGCTTTGGGTGGTATGGACTTTTTAACAATACTAATTCTTCCGGGGCGCTTGGGTGTCATAGCGGTTGGGCGTTTGCCTTCGGCTCAGGGCGTGATCCCGGCGTTATGGGATCTAGCCCCACATCAGGCTCCTCTGCTATGAGCC
>NW_023230439.1:0-176 GCF_002007445.2 Ailuropoda melanoleuca
TTCTATATATATCTATGAGGTCCAACTCATCGAGTATGGCATTCAAAGGCTTTGATTCTTTGCTTAGTTTTGGCCAGCGTGTTCTGTCTATTTCTGATAGTGGGGTGTTGAGGTCCCCTACTATTAATGTGTTTTTATCTATATGTCTCTTTATTCTGGTTAAGAGTTGGCTTGTG
>NW_023230439.1:454-608 GCF_002007445.2 Ailuropoda melanoleuca
TCTTTTTATCCAATCTGCAACCCTGTGGCGTTTTATGGGAGCGTTTAAACCATTTACATTGGCACTGAGAACTGAGAGATAGAATTTTAATGATGCCGTGTTGCCAGTAAAGTCTTTGTTTGTATTGGTTGTGACTTTCTGCTCTGTATCACTC
>NW_023230440.1:0-160 GCF_002007445.2 Ailuropoda melanoleuca
GTCCCCAGTGAAAAGGGTGCTGTTCGCTGGAGGTGTTTTCCTGGAAGTTCTGCTTTATTATCAATGAGAAGCGCGCTGAATCCTCGAAACTCCTGAACCTTTTCTTTCATGCTCCCTTACTCACGAGAGATGATGATCGTTGATATTTCCGTGGACTGTG
>NW_023230440.1:278-730 GCF_002007445.2 Ailuropoda melanoleuca
GTCCCTGTACGGTGTTGTTTCTGACGGACGTGTTTTGGGCCTTTTCGTTCCATTGCCGCCAGCAGTTTTGACAGGATTTCCCCAGGGAGCAAATATTTCGTTGGAAGCGGGTTTTGGCCGAATTGTCTTTCTCAGTGCTGTATTCATCGTGTTTCACTCACGGTACCTAAGCACCTTGATTCATGTTGCACCTTCCATAAGGCCGTCGTGACTTCAAGGGCTTTCCCCTCACACTTTGTTTCTTGGTTCTAAGGGCTGGATCCTCCCCAGGCCCCTACACCCAATGTGGAATCGGGGTCCCCAGTGAAAAAGCTGCTGTTCGCTGGAGGTATTTTCCTGCACTATCTACTTTAACACCAATGAGAAGGGCTCTAAGTCCTAGAAAATCCTGAAGGTTTTTCGTTCATGCTCCCTGACTCACGAGAGATGATGATCGTTGATATTTCCCTGGA
>NW_023230441.1:0-863 GCF_002007445.2 Ailuropoda melanoleuca
TGGAGCTCAGCCACCCTGTAGGTTAGGCAGGGTGGGACGGAGGTTAATTTTTTTTATGGAAGAAATTGTGGCTCAGAGAGGTCGGGGAGTTATGGGAAGTCACCCCAGCAGGTAAGTATCAGGGACAGAAGAAAGGATTCGGGTCTTTTGGAAACCTCATGTCTTTCCCACCATACCTTGCTGCCTCTCAAAAAATCCTTACATTAAAATGAAATAGACCCTTTAAAATGAAATATATTCACAATGAAATATACCCTTTTCTCTGAGTTAGCTGTGAAGAGCAGGCATTAGGCTATATTACGTACTCAGAGTGCACTTTTTAGAAAAATAAATTTAATTGCAGCCTCTTGATTCAAATCAAATCCACTCTGTTTTAAACTTTCAATTATGGTAAGATATCGCTGTGAGAATGTGCTTTCCGTCCTAATTTGAGCCCTCAGATGGCAGCTCCTTTTGTACTTCTATCTTTAAAATCCTGCCTCCCCCGCCCCCCAGTCTTGTTATCTTCTCTCTGACTTACCAAACAAATGGAGTCCAAAAATTAGAACTGACTAAATGCCTAAGGGAAGAAAGGAAAGAGCTCAAAATTGGTGGAGTCTGTTCCCACATGTTCAGACTAATTTAACTTTCTCACATGACAAATTAGAAAGGAAAAGACAAATTTGCATAGAAGGACAATTAAGAATAAACTAAAGGTGTCATTCGTTCCAAATTAGGACAGGATTCCATAATTTATTTTTACGTGGATGGAGTAAGTTTCTGGCAAGAAGGAACTGATGAGTGGATGCTTTTGTTCTCCTGTGTCACCCGGCAACTGGGAGCTTAATCACAAAGTGAGTATCAGCCCTCAACAGTGAGCTGGG
>NW_023230443.1:0-863 GCF_002007445.2 Ailuropoda melanoleuca
CCCAGAGTCCATAGTCTCTCATGCTTCATTCCCCCTTCTGATTACCCTCCCTTTCTTTATCCCTTTCTTCTTCAACCAACATCTTGTTAATAGCCTACTCTGTGATTGGCCTGCTCTAGTAATGGAGAAATTTTACTAGTTATTAAATATTTCTAGATAGGATAAAAAGCCCCATCTAGTCATGTATAATGTAATAGAGACTGATCGAAAAGATCCATGAACTCAAAAAGGAGAGGGATGAACAAAACCTGTACAGGCAAACAAAAAACAAAAGAAGGATATTGTTGCTATAATGCAATCAGACAGAATAGACTGAAAGCAAAAGTATTAACAGAGAGACATAATATAGCAATAAAAGCTTCAACTTTGCAGAATATTCACATTCTAAACTTGTATGCACTTGATAATATAACTATATATTTTTAAAGATTTTATTTATGAGAGAGAGAGAGCAAGAGTGAGCTTGTGCACGAGTGGGGGGAGGGGCAGAGAGAGAGGAAAGAGAGAATCTCCAGCAGGATCCACGCTGAGTGCTGGAGCCCGACATGGGGCTCCATCTCACGATCCTGAGATCATGCCCTGAGCTGAAACCGAGAGCTGGAAGCTTCACTGACTGAGCCACCCAGGAGCTCCATAACTCAAAGTATATTTTAAAAATGGACAGAATTACAAAAATGCATGTACAAGTCCAGATTAATAGTGGGAAGTTTTAATACCACTTTTTAAAATAAATGATATTCAAGGAGAAAAAAATTGTGTAAGAAAATAGAAGATTTAAACAACACAATTTATGAAATGATCTACTGAACATATAAAGAAACCTTGTATCCAAAAATTTGAGAATACACATTATTCTCAATATA
>NW_023230444.1:0-863 GCF_002007445.2 Ailuropoda melanoleuca
TAGACGTAAGGGAGGCTGGGAATGGCGTCTCTGCCCTGCGTGGATCTGTGCTCAGCCAAAACTCCGGGGTGCTGTTACTGTAGAAGAAAGGGAGAATGAATAATGGGGGATAACTACCAATCAGTACCATGCTTCCGTATAGAGGCGTTTGCTACATTAGTAGAATAACAGTAATGATGAAGCTGATGAGAGCAGCAAACTCTTAGAGTGCTTTGTACGTGCCCAGCTCTCTTCTGGGAACTTTATGTATATTAACTCATCTAATCCCCACAATCCTATGAAATTCTATGATCCCATTTTGTAGATGTAGAAACTGAGGCACAGAGAGGATAAGTAACTTCCTCAAGATTTCACAACTGGAACCAGGCCTAACATTTCATTTTTTCTGGGATGAAACCTGACATTGTGATTAAGTTTCAGAAAAACCTGATTTCCAGTTAATGTTGTTTAATGTATCGGTTTTGTGTTCTCTTTGGAAAAAAATGAGTATCCTGACCTATGCTTGATAAATAGAAGGAATTAGTGCTAGTTTTATAAAACTGTATTACGTTTGTACAAATTCGAATAATATTAAAATATAAATAATTTAACACGTGAGGTCTATTAGTTTTTTCTGTTTCTGAAAATATGGGTTCACATATTTTGAATACTGTTGTCGAGGTGGCGAATGACATAACGAAACTGGTCATTTAGAAGGTAACTCTGGCCACAGCACAGGGAGCTAGCTGTGAGACGAAAGGCAGGGACACCGGGGGCAAGGATTGGGGAGTCCAGAGGTTCTTAAACTTGAGCGTGCATCAGAATCACCTGGAAGGCTTGTGCAAGCACAGATTACCGGGCCCCCCTACCGGGTCGGAGGGGGG
>NW_023230445.1:0-863 GCF_002007445.2 Ailuropoda melanoleuca
TGAAATTGAATGTAATAGAAGACAGTAAAGGAGATTTAAAATAATAAAAATCAATTAAAAAGAGAAAGAACAATTTAAGACACCTAGTACATTGAATGATGTAGTTGAACACTGAATTCAGGGAAATATGTTGGAATATAGACTTCTACAGCAGGCAAATATCTAGCTCTGCATGGTAGGGACACAGCCCCTGGACCACTGGGGGGGAGAAAGAAGCTCCAGTGTCCACTCAGCCCAACCAACCCCACATTCCTGAGCAAATTAGCCTCACCTGGGAAGCATGGAGCCAGGAAGTGGGACCAGGATCAGAAGGCTGGATTTTGATCAGATCACTTACCATCTAAAAGCTCTTTGTCCAACTCCATAATGGATATAGTAATTCTTTTTATTGGCTTTGGGATGATTAAATAAGATGCAATAATCAAATGTCACTGTAAGGTGGCGAGATAAGTAAAATCGAAAGCACGTATGTTGGCCCGGAAAGGTGAGCTTTACCTGAAATGGAAATCCTAGAAAGGCCGCTAAACTGATTTCGGTAACCAATTAACGTTAACTGACCTGGTATAGTCCAAAAAGACTATGACCTTCCTCGGGACCTAATGGAGCCAAGGTGAGTCGTGTGTGTGTGAGAAGAACGCACTAACACACACTGGATAGATGCACGGCCATTGTGTGTTGACTTGTGGATTGAAGGAAAAAGGGATGGAGTGAGGATTTCTGTTGATAGATGGACTGCTGACAACCAGGCACCTGCCTAGCTCCTGAGGAGATGTTAGCTCATGTCATTTCATCTTGATTACAATATTGTGAGCAAGATTTTACCCCATTTCACAGTTGAAAACAAGAGAGATTAAATTACTTGC
>NW_023230446.1:0-863 GCF_002007445.2 Ailuropoda melanoleuca
TTTTATTATATTATGTTAGTCACCATACAGTACATCCCCGGTTTCCGATGTAAAGTTCGATGATTCATTGGCCTAACTTTTCTTTGGTCCTTTTCATATAAAAATCCAACCAAAATGCATTTGACCAAATCTGTGTGACTTTTGAATAGTAATTGAACTCCCCTTTTTTGTGGCCTGCAGGAGATACGGATTTAGCCGCCAGAGCAAAACAGAGAAGGTAAGAAAAGCATAGATAATGGGAGAGAACATTGGAGAGATGGAAGTGTCCCTCCCCTTTGCCTCTGTCTGTCCCTGACAGGCCGCCTGCCTCGCAAGAGTAGGAGGGATGGCGGCACCGCTATGCACCGGGCTCCAGTCCCTGGGCAGCCCGGGCCCGCGGGGATGTGACAGCTGCCTTGGGCCACTGCGTCTCCCTCCTCGTAGCTGTGGCCTGCCACCCTTGCAGGTCAGGAAACTGAAGCAGCAGCCTCATGGAAGGGCTGGAAGAGAAGGGTGATGGGAAGTCATGGCCCCAGGGGCAATCAAGCAGGCTCACCTAACCCAGAGTTGTAAAGATGAAGTCTGCTTCAGGGCCCTGAGCACTGGCCCCCCTGACAAGGGAGACCCTAGACAGGTGTGAACTGGGTGCTGCCAGTGACATGGAGCACAGCGGTTTAGGCAGGCCTGCCCTAAGACAACCTCGTGTGGAAAACTCAGGTAAGTTAAGACGGGGTTTCTTCACAGAGCAGTCTCAGACCTCTCTCTTAATTTATGTATTTATTGATGATCCTGAATTGTCCGCTGCGGGGCAGTCCCATAAATCTTACAGCGTCAAACCCTTATGTGTCTCAGGCCTTTGTTCAGGGCTCTGCATTATCTTTTTT
>NW_023230447.1:0-3664 GCF_002007445.2 Ailuropoda melanoleuca
AAAAAAAAAAAAAAAAGAAAGACTTTATTAGAAGTAATTAAACCCCCCAAAAGATTTAGTTCTTAGAAGGATCCTTCACTTTCATAAAGCATTGATCTACATGAGACATATTTTTAGATCCAGACGACACATTTAACATGTTGCATTGTTTATTTATTCATTAGTTTATTCACTCATTCAAAAATATTTTTGAGTTCTATTATATGCTAGATCTGTGCTAGACTGGGGATACAAGCAGGAAAAAAAGTGAATTCCCAAACTTATAACTAGGCCTCCTACTCGTTGTATTTCCTATGGACCATTTCTCTGATTTTTGTCTTTCCTCTTGAGTTCAATATCTTTGTCTAGGCTATTATCTATCCTACAAAAATCAAACCAAAAAAACCCTGTTATTCGATTCTTTGAAGTCATTTATAAAAGTCATTACTGAACCACAGTGCTCTGTCTTCAAGCACTGTTCTCAATGAATTCAGGTGAATACACTCACAGCGTCCAGCTGGTGGCCATTGGCGCATATACTGAGCATCAAGAAACAGGTACCAGAACTTTTGATGTAATGTTCTGACTTCAGGACTGCTCAGTCAGCCATGCTGAGTCTTCAGATGACAACCAGTTGTTATTAACAGAGTGGACTCCAACGGGAAACAACACTCTGGCTGGCTGGCTAGTTTTTATGTGCACATACACATCAAGTGACTAATAATCTCTGCTTGTAGTTTGTGATGGAATTTTATAGAAGGGAGAATGTAAGACCATGCTAGTGAGCACTCTGCAGTCTATAGATGTGTTTGCGTGGCACACACATTTAAGAGCGTCTATTCCAAATAGGCCAACCTACCTTTCTGTTGGCAAGGGTTGGGTTTTCGCTATGGAAGTATTGGTGGGTCTCTACTTTTGGGGAGAATGGTCCTAAGAGCATTAACTCTCTGGCACTTTTAAACTACTCTGAACATGGCCTAAGCCTATTTCTGAGCCAGAAGGTTTTGGGTAAAGAGACAGAAAAGTTCATGGTAAAAGGTTATTGGCATGAATGGGAAGCATCCACCAAACAGCAGGTAATTGCTGAACATACTGGTGGGGACTGGCAGCATGCAGTATGGAAGCTGTTTATATATATCTATATCTATATATCTATATCTATCTATATAGATATATAGATATAGATATATATAAATCCTACAAATCAACACAGAAAAGGCAGATGTATCAAAAGATAAACATACAAAAGCTTAAGTAGGGTTTTCACAAAGAAGGATATCCAAGTGGCTGATAAACATGAGAAAAAGCCCTGAATTTCACTAGTTTTTAGGGGAATAGAAAATAAAACCACAGTAATATATCATTATGCACACACCAGAACGGGTAAAATTTGAAAAGCTGATGATATCAAGTGTTGGTGAGAATTCCGAGCAGCTGAGCCTCACATACCCTAAATTGTTCCAACCATTTTGGAAACCTGCTTGGCGGTACCTATTAAACTTGTACATACTCACAGCAGTTCTAGCAGGTGTATTACAGAAATGCCAATAGATGTGTATTAAAGACATGTACAGACGTGTGTGGTAGCACTGTTTGCAGTAGCCCAAACTGGAAACAACCCAGTGCCCATCAACAGCAGAATGGGTAACTTAATGGTGAACTTCTCATAAAATGGAATATTTTACAGCAGTAAGATGGAAGTATTTTACTCTTCTTCAGCAAACTTGCATGCCTCAGTCCCAAAAAACCAAATAAGTTAATAAGTGTATAATGAAATTCTGATTAAAGTTATTTCATGTTGTGATAATCACTAATCTCTAAATGATCCAGATTTCCTTGTACTAACTAATTTCTTTAAAATCTAATAACTTGGACGGGCACTTAGTTTGATCCAGTCAAGAAAGTTAATATGGCCATTTGATTCACTTTCTCCCTCCCTCCCTCCCTCCCTCCCTCCCTAGTATGTACTTTTGAGGGACTTCTTGTTTGTTTGTTTTTTTAATTGAATAGGTAAGGCTTTGTTTTATTGACATATGTCTCAATAGGCCTGTTGAAGGAGAAATTCTATGAAGATACATCGGCTCGACTGTAAAGAGCTCACAATCATATATTCCTGGATCACACAATGATTTGATGAGTCCTTAGGCCATAGGTAATATGTGTAGCTTCCAAGAAACCCCCTGAAGATACCTTGAGGCAGATGAGGGGAGAGGATATATAGGAGCCTCAGGATAAAACCAAGGTGGCCATATCACACTGAGGGATGCAGTAATATAAATCTTCTGTGAAGAAGGGTTCGTTTTATAAAATTAACCATAATATTTTCCCAGGGGAACATTTCCTCATCTTTTTGAACTTGCAGTTTTGAGTAGCTTTCAAGGGACTCACATTATTAATATATGTATGGCTCTTATAATTTGTATGATCTATAAAGATATAAATTTTATTTACTTAGAAGCAGGTACTTATCTGGTAAGGGGCACCTCTCCATTTAGAACTGCATCACCTTTAAAATGAAATGTGCATGGTTATCTATTTGATCTTCTTAAATCTCAGCATATTTTTGTACTGCTTGCTAAGCCACAGTCTGCTCCGTGTCTCTCCAACCATTAATCATTAATCCCATTTTATTCTTTTCTTGAATTCCTTCTTTTGTTTGCATTATTTATACCTATCTGGGTACCATCATTCATTCATTCAGTTCTTCATTCACTTATTCATAGTTTATCAAATTGTTATTGAGAGCTTACTCTGTGCTAGACACAGTGCAGTCTCCTGGAGATGGAATTGTAATTAGCCATCACGAGTTCCCCATCCTATAAGAGCTGATAGATAAATATATATTTGAAATGCAGTGAGCTAAATGCTCCACAAAGTATACTGGGAAGAGAAAGAGTTGTTCAGTTCAGGTTCCTAGTCTGGGGAGGTTGGGCTGGGTGGAAGAATTAGGAGGAATAGTTTGTCTGTCTACCACTTGCAGAGGTTAGATACTTTGGTTGGGTTCGGCAAAAGAATGTTGTAGGAAGCATTTAATGTAGAGGGAAAAACAGGTAACTCCAAGTGATTTGTTATGAACAGATCACAATTAATGGCAAAGGGAGTAAAGACACATAACAATAGCTAATATGCTGTAACCACTTACTAAGTCTCAGAAACTCTTCTTAATATTTTATGTATAACAACTCTTTTCATCTCCTTGACAACCTGTATGGTAGTTACCCTTACCATTTTTTCATAGATGAGAAAACTGAGTCCAGAAAGGTTAGATCATTTGTCCAGTCACCAGTATATGGTCATCGGTGAAGCCAGGATTTGAACTCTTAACTCCTCTGCCAGGTTGCCTCCTAAAAAAGAAATGTAAGTTTGGAGAAAGAGATCTTGGAGGGCCTGTCAAGTCAATTTGGAATCAGTTCTGTATATTATGGAGACTCTTTGAAGAGTTTTAAGGAGCGCAGTGGCATGATAAAGAGTATGCTAGAAAATTCACCCAACATCCATGGGGGAGGGTAAATAATAGGGAGAGCAATTTTAGAGGCAAGGAGATCGGGTATTTATCTCTTCCCTATTTTATTCCAAAACTAAATCGAGGAGACTTGCAAAGGTTGAGATAGGACACAGTAAGAACACGAAATTAGGACAAATTAGAGCGCCAAATACACCAAGTAGGAAAATAAAGAGAAAAAAA
>NW_023230448.1:0-863 GCF_002007445.2 Ailuropoda melanoleuca
AGTGCACCATGCAATACGTGCCCTCCTTACTACCCATCACCAGTCTATCCCATTCCCGCACCCCCCTCCCCCCTGAAGCCCTCAGTTTGTTTTTTACTGTCTTAGAAAAGGGTGTATGGTTTGGAGAAGTTTGGTTCTGAAGTAGAGAGGCCTGGCCTGGACGGACAGCTTCTGGTTAAAGCCGGCGCTAGGACGGCCAGTGTTTCAGAAGAGAGCAAGGCAAGCCCACCCGGCTCCGTGGCGAGGGCGATGCGAGGTCCAGGAAGCCACGGCACGCTCCGCCTGCACAGTGACCGCCCCGCGGGGTTTACCTGGTGGGGCAGCTGGTGATGGCCCCTCGGCCCTTCTTGGTATGCTGGCCTTGAGAAACATTTTTTTGGAGGGAGATCTGTTTCTCCATCCTCTTCTTTAAAAGCTATCTGTCCGAACAAAAGTAAGCCAAGCTAAAACCCTCCCACTCCCCAAACCAACTGTCAGCCTCCAGCTGAGACAATGTTGAAGGAATTGTGGACTGAGGACAGGTTGCCTTTTTCCCCATGACCAATTGATTTCAACAAGTAGCCTAGATTTCTCTCCGTTCTTTTTTTTTTTTAATAGTTTATTTATTTACTCGACAGAGAGACAGTGAGCACAAGCAGGGGGAGCAGCAGAGAGAGAGGGAGAAGCAGGATCCCCGCTGAGCAGGGAGCCCGATACGGGACTCGATTCCGGGACTCCGGGATCACGACCTGAGCCCAAGGCACACACTCATGGACGGAGCCGCCCAGGCGCCCTTTCCGCTCTGTCTCGGGTGGCAGTTGGGGAACCTCAACCTTCCATGTTGGTAGGGAAGCTCTCAGATTCTCTATGTGCTCGATGGCTGC
>NW_023230449.1:0-863 GCF_002007445.2 Ailuropoda melanoleuca
TTTCAAGATGGTGTAGGATGTAGATAGGTATGTACAGGAGCAAAGGGCCCTCCAGACAGTGAAGCATGCATAGAAGCAAAGAGTAAGAAATAACAGCAGATATCAATATTATAGGGGGACTTCATTATATAGTATAAATTTTGTTGTAGAGAATGTTGAATAAGGCTTAAGTCATTACTGCCTACTCTAAACTCCCCCAATGGAGGCTTTATCCAGAGGAGGTCATTCACATCATCAATTAGGCTATAAGATTTATAGCTCCTTCAGGTTAGGATCTGTGGAGATATCTTTATTTCTGCTCTTCCATAACCCCAAACATTATGGTACATAATGGGCATTCAACAAAAATTCATTCAACAAAATAGAAATGGTCATGCTTGCTTATAAGTTGTCTACAAAACCAAGAATGTAAAAAATTAGTAAACTAAGTAGGTCATTTGTCTTAAAAGATCTGTTTATATCTGGAGGGATAGTAGTCTTCAGTAGGTTTTGACTGTTGGAGGTTTTATGTTTTATTGAAAGCGTTTAAGTCTATTTCAGCAATGTAAACATAAAAGAAGGTTAAAAGGAGTAGTCTTTTAGATAGCTAGGTAGCTAGTGTTTGACAGTATAAATTGAATCTGTCCCTTATCTTATAAAGACAGAAGACACTGAGAATGAGTAAAGAAAATTGGACTTCTAAAATGATAAAATATTCAATAACTCTACTGGAACAAAATCTTGTTTTTCATAACTTGATTTCTAACCAAATTTATCTTATGTGAAAACAAAACAACAACAAAAACCCACTGCATCGAAGACACTTCAGTCTCCAGTTTTCTTTTAAAATGTAACAAAAACAAAGACAATATAATACCTGGAAA
>NW_023230450.1:0-863 GCF_002007445.2 Ailuropoda melanoleuca
TTTTAATTTTTTTTTTTTTTTTTAAGAGAGAGAGTGCAACCCCGAGCCGTTGGCGGGGGTGGGGGAAGGTTGGGGCAGAGGGAGAGAGAGAATCCCAAGCAGGCTCCACACCCAGTACAGAACCCAACGTAGGGCTTGATCTCAGAACCCTGAGATCATGACCTGAGCAGAAACCAAGAGTCAGACGCTTACCCACCGAGCCTCAGGAGCTCCCCATTTTAGCTCTTTCTAGGGGTACACTGCAGGGGCAACAAGTACATTTACACAGCCATCACCACCACCCATCTCCAGAATGGTTTTCATCTTCCCACATTGAAATTCCATACTCATTAAACAATAACTCCCTGTACTCCCAAACCCCAAGCCCGCGGCAACCCCCACTCTGCTTTCTGTCTCTGTGATTTTGACTACTCCACGTCCTTCATATAACTGTAATCACACGGTACTTGTCTTTTTGCACCTAGTTTATTTTACTTAGTATAATGTCTTCAGGGTTTATCCCTATTAGAGTACGTGCCAAAATTTCATTCCTTTTTACAGTTGAATAGTAGTCCATCATGTATATACCACATTTAATTTATCATCTGTGTTTCCCACTTCAGACTATTGTGTATTCACAATATTCACACTACTGCCATGAACCTGGGTGTACAAATAACAGTTTGAATCTCTGCTTTTGATTCTTTGGTGTTTGTACCCCGAAGTGGAATTGCTGGATCATATGATAATTCTACGTTTAGTTTTTTGAGGAACCACCGTACTGTTTTCCACGGCAGCAGTACCATTTTACATTCCACTCAGTGATGCACAAGTGTCCCAGTTTCTCCACATCCTTGACGATGCTCATTATTTTCTGTTTTTTT
>NW_023230451.1:0-864 GCF_002007445.2 Ailuropoda melanoleuca
AAAAAAAAAAAAAAAAAAAAAAAAAAAAAAGACAACTGGTACTGGACTGATAAGTGACAAGAACCTAGAAAGACTACTCCAGGGAAAAAAAGTTGTACAAGAAAAGTGATTACAATATATTAAGACTCAGCAACTCAGTAACGGCTTATAAATACTACACTACCTTAGCAAAGTTAAGACCCAACTATACAGTGAAAGTGAGATAGGGTCTGCGTATGGCAAAAGTTGAAGATGACTAAAACTACACATCACTTACCACTATGGAAGTCAAGAGCCAAAAGCTGGAAGGGCCAAGTAGTTATACAAACGTATAGCATTCAGCGACGCTGAGATAAATACCAAAAGGGACTGAGTGTTGCAGCATCAGGACAGACAGAAATGGTGGTGGGAGACCCATTTTTGTTATAAGCCTTGTTGAATCACATGACTCCTTAACATGCACACATATAACCTTGATTTTAAAACCTTTCTATTTAAAAAAAGGCAACCTCTATGCCCAAGAAACAGACCAAGGCTCTCCGGAGCACATATCCCCCGCCCACGGTAGATATTACTATATATGGAAATACAAAGTCCCTCTGGTCTCTTCTTAGCTCTTCGGGTTCCTCTGACCCACACCTAGCTGCTCTAGGAAGAGAAACACATCCTTGATTCAAGTATTTTCTCAACTGTTTTCTCCCAAGCCAAGAGGAAAATGTTGAGGAGGGTTACTATTCATTTAATCACAGAGAAGACAGGATCGAGGCTTGTGTGAGGTCATTTACCATCAGGAAAGGAAACCAATACCAAAATTCAGGAGCGTCTCTGTCAAAACCTTCCGTTCAGGGATTAATGCTAAATTATCCTTTACCATACAGAGCCCCC
>NW_023230452.1:0-1754 GCF_002007445.2 Ailuropoda melanoleuca
GAGAAGGGTGAGGGGATGTATGTTTCATCCACCACTAAGCTGCTGAAGCACGGCCTCCGGTTGGTGTATGATGAAGTACAGCACTGGCCAACACCAGGGTTTACAGGAGTCTCCTCACGCCTGATGCATAATTGTCCAATAATGACATCANAACATCAGCCTGATTAGGAGAATGCGAAAAAAGACAGCAAGGCAATTCAGCATTAGCCACTAAATTGATTCAGGTTTCCAGAGAATTGTTGCAATTTTTAATGCCCAGTAATTTATACTCAATATTACAGAAAAACGTGCTACCTGTGTAGGGTCACCTGTTGCCACGTCGCAGATTCTTTTTTCCCCATTCATTTGGGATCAACCTCCCCATTTAGTGGCAGATATTCCATAGGTGATGTTGGAGAGAGTCCTTTCAGGTAATTGTGTCAGTTATTTGAAATACCCTTCCACTTACATACCTACCTCCAAAGGGGGAGAAATTATCTGCTCTGACCTAGGAGATCAATACGTGGCTTGAATGTTTCGTGGATATCTAGCTGAATTTTCCATTTTATTTTTGGGATCCAGAGAATCACTTTCTGCAGGTAAGAATAGCACAAGCCTAACCTGTTCATATACGTATAGAAGTGCACATGTGCATGCATATGGATAATATAGCACCTTAATTGAAGAGAGGTGAGTCTGGGGGTCCTGGGTGGCTCTGTTGGTTAAGAGGCTGACCCCTGATTTTGGCTCAGGTCATCATCTCAGGTCATGGGATCACCCCATCTAGGGCTCTGTACTCAGCGGGGAGTCTGCTGGAGATTTCTGTCTCTGTCTCCCTCTGCACCTCCTCTTTCTCTCTCTCCCTTAAATAAATAAATCTTAAATATAAAAAAGAAAAGGAATAAAGCCAAAGTGTGTTTGTGTGTGTGTGTGTGTGTGTGTGTGTGTGTGTGTGTGTGTCTTCTAGGGCTTTCCTAATGTAGAATCCTCCTACCTTCCACACTTGAGAGATATTTCTTAAATACCCAGCAATTCCTTGTAATAAGGGCCAACATGTTTTGTGTGCCTACTGTGTACCAGGCCAGTGCTGAATGAGTTACCAGGATTACCTCATTTAAGACAGTCATGCTGTGTGGGTGGTACAGGTCTTATTCCCAAATGTCAGATGAAAAGGCTCAAGCCTAGAGATAGAATACTCTTTCCAGAGTGACACTACTAACAAGTGCTGAAAGTGGAATGGTGATGCGGGCAGGAGGCTTCCAGAGCATACACTGCTGATCTGTTACCACATCCTGGGTCCCTGCAGCCTCTCAACGTGTGGAATTCAATAAATGATAAAGACGATGCTGAATCACAGGAATCCTTTCACTCTTAATTCTTGGTGGAAAATTCCAAGACATGAAGAGTAGCTAGCACACAAGTTCTCAGCATCAGAAAGAGGAAACAGAGGAAAAGGGCAAAAATAAATGTACAGTTTTGTTCACAGTTGTGATTTTAAGGGAAAAATNTTTTAAGGGGAAAAATAATGAAAGAAAATTCAGTGTGTAATCTTATGTATGACACTAGTGACATTAGAAAGTAAAGATGACTGGCATTACTAACTAGAAAGTCATGTCACTAGTCAGAAGGACTTACCCTGTTCTATTGTCTTTACCTTGTTAAAGGGGGGGAAGGTCCCTAATAGAATAAAAAGATTATACTACAAAGGCCTCCATCTCCTCCAGATTGCTTAGTTTTTTGGCATATAGCTGTTGATAAAAGTTTCTAATAATCCT
>NW_023230453.1:0-864 GCF_002007445.2 Ailuropoda melanoleuca
TAAAAAAAAAAAAAAAAAAAAAAAAAAAACTTAAAAAAAAAAAGAGACAAATAAGAAACAGAGGTAAATTCATAATGTAATTCTTACACTTCTGGTCCAATAGAATTTTTTAGAAGTTTTTAAATAACAGGAACCAGGTTGACAGATAATGATTTGACACCTGTCAATGATTTTTAAAGCATCGTACAAATATGCAGCTTCTACCTCCTTAAGGACTCACCTCCTCTCCCCGCACTGCTTGAGCTGGGGTGGTTGGTTTGCCCATGGTACTAAGCTAGCTCCTTGGGAGCGGACAGAGATGCAAGGGCAAGAGAACAGATTTGGCTGGGGCCCTCATTTATACTTTGGCATCTATCCATCCCTTTTCTAACCACATCTTTTCCACATACCCAGTCCCACTCATAGCCGATTGCCTATAGGACCAAATATCCTGAGTTAGTGATCTACTCAAATTTCACCTTTTTTTTTCCCTGTGGAAGAGATTGGAATGTATATATTGATTGGAATATATATATATATACATATATATATATATTCCATAGATACTTGGCTGCATTCACTCTATCTTTGCTGATAATTCATTTATAGACTATAACTGTTGAGCTGGTATTTGTTAATTTTTGTTTGTTTATCCTATACTTTTTAATTTATTTTTGCGTGGCAGGGGCATAGTGGTGTTGATAGGGGTTGTCATCCCTTAAACTATAGGAACCATTTCAAAATTGCTTTTTATTTTTTCAACCAGAATTCTGAAGACCTGGATCTTTGGCATAAAAATTTAAGCTAGAAAAGCAAGTTCTGGGGCGCCTGGGTGGCACAGCGGTTGAGCGTCTGCCTTCGGCTCAGGGCGTGATCCCGGCGTTA
>NW_023230454.1:0-864 GCF_002007445.2 Ailuropoda melanoleuca
AAAAAAAAAAAGAATCTAGGGCCAAAAAGAACATTCTCTTGGAACAAATGTGTCTTAGTCTGCTCAGGTTGCAATAACAAAATACTATGGGCTGGGTGGCTTAAGCAACAGAAATGTATTTTCTGACAGTTTTGGAGCCTGGAAGTCCAAGATCAGGATAACAGCATGGTCAGGTTCTGGTTAGGACTCTTCTTGGTGTAGTCCCCTCATCCCCTCTCCCCCCAGTTCTCTGGGGAAGAGCACATTTGTGGAGTTTACTCATGATTTACAGGGCTTGAGTGGGTCCCCAGGAGAAAGTGTGAAACAGTTAATCCAAGCAGATCCCAAATTGCTGTTCAGACACTGGAAGGACCTCAGGGCAATGCCAACTGCAGAATATCAATTTACTTCTTAAGATTGTTTTGCCCAAAAGCAATCACACAGCAGTTCTCAAGATCTCCAAACTGGAATGGCCTACTGAGTACTTCTGGCTTATTTGGACTTCATTTTTAGCTTCTTCAATAAAACAATACACTCATAATTATCCTGATACAGAATTCTTGTATCCAGATAAGCCAAAGATATTAAGATTAAGGAAATGCACCCAAATGAGACCATTGTAATAATTTTCTATGCAATGGTCTGGAGAAAGAAACATGTCCAAAATGTAGCTTGCTGACCTGCTTCCATCTACGGTATTAAATCCTTTCTAAAAACCACAGCTGTAAAGAACAACAATAACAAAAATCTTTAACCATGACTTCAGCCAGCAAACATGGTAGATTTGAAAACTCATAAAATTTTGTCTTTGGTACCATCAATCTCCTTCCCCCACCATACACCTCTTCAGAATCCCTTCTTTTATGTATATATATATATATATAT
>NW_023230455.1:0-864 GCF_002007445.2 Ailuropoda melanoleuca
AAAAAAAAAACTTTGTCTTATTCCTTCAGATAAAAGTTTTGCACGGTCCCTTTAAAAAGGGACCAAATCCAACCTAAATAAACTGGCAAGCAATAGAGTAAGAAAAGTATTTTTAGCAAATTTAGCAAATTTAAGAGACAAAATATCCTTACTACAGGAAGAATATATACAAAATTCTCTTAAGAAATTAACTTCATACACATACAACAAAGAAATAAAACTGATAAATGTGGCAAAATATTTGCCTTCATTAGCAACCAAAGAAATGTAAATTAAAACAAGATTGAAGTACTATTTCTTGCATATCAAAATACTATATGTTAGAATTAATGAAAATATTTAGTGTTAAAGAGGGTATGGTGAATAGACATTCCTTACATTATTGGTGTGTATATAAATTGTTTTTGGAGAACAATTTAGTAATCTTCATCAAGCCTAAAAAGATGATCATATATTTTGACCCATAATTCTGCTTCTAGGAATCTATCCAAAGGAATTAATTGCTGTTTTGGAATGAGTAAGTCATGGGGATAAAGGTACAGCATCGGGAATATAGTCAATGATATTGTAAAAGCGTTTGTATGGTGACAGATGGTAGCTACACTTGTGGTGAGCACAGCGTAACAAATACAGTTGTTGAATCACTATGTTGTACACCCGAAATGAAGGTAACATTATGTGTCAACTATGCTTCAATTTAAAAATGGTCTAATTAGAAAATAGAGTCCGGGATGCCTGGGTGGCTCAGTCAGTTAAGCATCTGCCTTGGGCTCCGGTCATATCCCAGGGTCCTGGGATCCAGCCCCTTGTCCAGCTCCCTGCTCAGTGGAGAGCCTGTTTTTCCCTCTCCCTCTGCTTCTCCAC
>NW_023230456.1:0-864 GCF_002007445.2 Ailuropoda melanoleuca
AAAAAAAACTGTATACTAAAAAAAAGGGGGGGTTTACAAGAAGCCCCAAAAGACAGCCAAAAGCTGTTTTTCCAGGGTGGTAACACTAAAATTTAACTTTAATGAATTTGGCATCTTGCAAGGCATCAAAATGTGTTTTCTAAAATCTGTTTCACTCTAAGCACAAGGCGGCCACTAGTAACTGGCCTATAGGTCTGGTTTATGCTGAGGAATAAAAGCCTAGCTCCATATGTTTTAAGAAGAGTGCTCATTAAAGTGGGAACATACCATCTCTCGACATTCCAACAGACAGACACTTTTTGAAGCGACACTGTTGACATCTGTTTCTATTCATTCTCATTATAGAACAGTTTTCATTCTTCAGGCACTTCTTGTACTGAATGTTTTGCTGAATGCTTCTCCGAAAGAAACCCTAAGAACAAAGGAAGATGTACTCAGCCATTTAAAAACATCCAGATGAAATCCTTGTAAGCACTCCCCCCACAACTGACTATCGAGTATTTTACTAGCTACCTAGGAAATAATTTTGGCTTCGAACACAGGGATATATATAACACTGACACACAGAATTTAAGTGGATTCTTACTGCTATTAGTAAGCACCTATGCCTACTAGCCAAACAAAACTCTTCTTCCCCTTCTTCCCTTTGGAGAATCTTGGAGCTTGCCAAGCACCCTTTACCACACTTTACCCTGTTACTGGCCCCTGCCTACAGCCACACTTTCCAGCCCAAACTTTAATCACATACAAATCCCAAAACTCTTGAAGTATGAATGACTGATTTTTACAGAGTTGACAGAGGGGCGCCTGGGTGGCACAGCGGTTGAGCGTCTGCCTTCGGCTCAGGGCGTGATCCCGGCGTTA
>NW_023230457.1:0-864 GCF_002007445.2 Ailuropoda melanoleuca
AACTTTATATCAAAAACTAGGGATATACTGTATGGTGACTAACATAATATAATAAAAAATTATTTAAAAAAATAATAAAAAATATAAACCCATAGCATTTCAGAACATCGAGAAACCTGAAGGCCCAGAGAGGGCAGCAGGCTTCCAGGGGATCACACAGCGTGTTTGGTGGCAGAGCTGGGATTAGAACCTGCATCTCTTGCTTAGTTGCAGGGCTCTTTCCAACTAAGCCACTTTTCCCAAATGAGGTGAGTCTCAACGGGACAGCTTCCCACCCCCCACCCCCAGCCTCAGTGTGGCACGTGGGGCAGACAGAGAATGCACAGGACTCTAGCCTCTACTGAGCTTTTATTCTGTTTGTAGAATTTAACATCTCTGGCTGCTTTCAAGCACACAGCTTCCTGGTCCAGTTCCGCTTGCTCCTCTTTCGTGCCTCCCAATTCTGGAATGATTTACATAATCCTCAGCGGGCTGCGTTCACGAAGCAAGGGCTTACAGCCCCCACAGGATTGCATGTAGACTGACATGCGCACAGGCAGGCATGCTCACAGCAGACACCACAGCCTCCACCACGGAGCCTAGGACCTACTCAGCCATTCCAATGGGAACAATTCACTGGGGCATTGGAGGAGGGCTGGCCCCACCCATCTCTGCATTGTCCATCCAGCAATGGGGGTGCAGCACTAGGGGGGGCTGGCTCAGGTAGAAGGAAGGGAAATGTGGATGTAGCCTGGTCTGAACAAGAAATCAATGGGAAGAGGGGCTGCATGCAGACCTAAGCCACCCCCACCTCTCATCCAGATCATGGGACAGTGTCTTCCTCTGGTATGTAAGAATCCCCTAATCTCGTGGCACCAGGAACCA
>NW_023230458.1:0-3690 GCF_002007445.2 Ailuropoda melanoleuca
AAAAAAAAAAAAAAAGTTATAGAAAGTAAGTCGCAGGAATGAAAACTACAGCACAAGTATTCAGTAATACTATGATAATGCTATGTGGTGACAGATGGTGACTACACTTACTGTGGTGAGCACTGAATAATGTATAAAATTGCCAAATCTGTTGTACACTTGAAACTAATATAACATATTATGTCAACTTTACTTCAATTTAAAAAGTCCCACCATGAGATATCACCTTAACTCACCTGTTAGAATGGCTATCATCGAAAATACATACTGGTGAGAATGTGGAGAGAGGGGAACCCCTGTGTACTTTGGTGTGATTGTAAACCTTTACAACCCTATGGAAAACAGCATGAGGGTTTTTCAAACATTTTTAAAAATAGGATTACCTTTGGGACACCTAGGTGGCTCAGTCGGTTAAGCATCTGCTTTTGGCTCAGGTCATGATCTCAGAGTCCTGGGATTGAATCCCGCATCGGGCTCCTTGCTCACTGGGGTGTTTGCTTCTTCCTCTCCCTCTGCCTGCCACTCCCCCTGCTTGTGCTCTCTCTCTGTCCAATAAACAAAATCTTAAAAAAAAAAAAGTACCATATGATCCAGCAATTCCAGTTTTGGGATGTTTGAAGGGAACAAAAATCACTGTCAAAGAAATAGCTGCACAGCCCATGAAAATAGCAGCATTATCTACATTAGTGAAGACATGAAAACAATCTCAGTGTCCATTGACCTATGAATGAATAAAGAAGTGATATATATAAAAATATTATTTATCCATAAAAAAGATGGAAATCCTACCATATGCAACCACATGGATGGACCTTGAGGGCATTAAGCTAAGTGAAATAAGACAGAGAAAACCAAATACTGTGTGATCTCACTTATATGTGGAATCTAAAATAATTAAAAAACAAAAAACTAAACTTATCAAAAGGAGATCATATTTGTGTTTCACAGAGGCAGGGGGTTGGGGATGGGAAGAATTGGATGAAGGTGGCCAAAACATAAGAACTATTTATAACGCAGGTCCTGTTTTGGCAACATGATGACTGCAGTTAGGGGCTCCTCGGTGACTCAGTCAGTTAAGCATCCGACTCTTGATTTCAGCTTGGGTCCTGATCTCAGGGTTGTGATTGTGAGCTCTATGTTGGGCTCCATGCTGGACATGGAGCCTGCTTTAAAAAAATGATGACTACAATTAAGATGCCCAGAGCCACTGAGAGGAGGCGCATGGAAACCAAGCACTCTGTCCATCAGGCTTTAGGCCCAGGCCTTGAGCCCCAGAGGTGTCTGCAGGGTTGGGACGGTATCTTTGGAGATATACAATGGACAACTTTTGAAAGCATCTATTACCCAAATAGATAATACATCTTGTACTTTCTGGGACAAGGGTTCACCTTTAACTTCTATGTCCAAGCCTTGAGTCAACACCTCAACTCTACAACAAGGAACAACAAGCCCTTAGGGGAGAAAACCAGAGCCTTCAGGCTGAGTCATGTTTCCAGAAGTGGGTAATAAAAGCCATAAACAGTGGTCATTCCTGGGTCCCTTTCCTCCCTGGCCATACCAGTCACCAACTGGAGAAGCAAAGAGAAGAAGGTGGAAATAACAGAGCTACCCAGATCCATCAGCCTGAAGTCCCATGACTATTCTCAGTCTAGAAGGAGCTATTTCCAGAGAGGTCCCAGCTATGGGTGCTCACACTCCTAGACTTTCAAAAACAAATAGCACCAGGAAGTCTACCACTCCTATGCAAACCCACAGATACTCAGATATTCAGTCATTAGCTATCAAACTGGATACCATTTAAGTATCTGTTCTACCTCTCCAGGCCTTACTGCAGCTCTGTGTGTTCCTCCTGGGACTCAACTGCCCTTCCCGTATCTCCTCACCACCTCCCCTCACTCATGCACTCAAGGCTCCTCTCTGGTCAGTAATCTTCATGACTCTGTGTCTGGAGGTACCAATGAAATGTCCTCCAGTGCTTTCCCAACCCTATTCAATGGGCATCCATGGTGGAGCATTATTTCTTGTGTGACCCAGGGGAGAGCTGATCTCAGTGTTAATTGACTTGATCAAATCAGTATATTATCAAGAACAAATTATTTTTATTTACAAATATTTATTGAATAGCCATAAAAAACTAAGAAGAATGTCAAAAAGGATTAAGCCCAGAATGAAAGAATGCTTGTGGAACCAGAAAAGACATCAAGTGGCATTTATAAATTCACCTCAGAGCAAGAGGATGTGAGGGGAAAGGTTAGCGCCAGGGAAGTAACAGAATTTAATAGATAAGAGAGAAGACAGAACTACTAAACCACCACTGCATGCCTGGCAACATGAGCACAGACCTCACAGGGGAGAAGATGGTAAGATGTAAATGAGTACAGTCTGTCTGGCCCAGGTGACTTTTCCCCAGAGGTTTGACAGCGCTGCAGCCTTATCCTCAGAATCCCCATCAACAGTCTTTGAGAAATCAGGAAGATCGAGAGATGCTGCAAGCCCAGAAAAGAACAGATGTCCCAATTTTCAAAATGATGAACCTAATATATTCTAAAATCTGTAGACAAACTTCTTGTTGATCTTTGGCAAAATTCAAGAATAGATTTTTGTACAGAGGGTATGTGAAAACTTAGAAAATAGTGAGCATTAGAAACCAGAGTATTTTCTCTGAAAAGCAAGACACACCTTAGTAAATCAGAGGATCACAGGTATTGCAAAGATGGAGGGTGTGTGGACACAGTGAGATGACACTTGTCTTGCTTCCCTGGGCAGCTGCAGCCCAAGCTGGCTTTTCTCTTGTCTTAGTTCTATTTGTCAGGATGGATGTTCTAGGGCTCATCTTCCTGCTGACCCTTAGCCCCATAGTATAAATACCCCTGTGTCCCTACTCACCAGAGCTTTCCCAGAAAACAGAATGCTCCTCTCCGTCCTGGCTTCAAGAGCTGGAAATGGAGCTGGAGGACCAAAAGGTGGGATAGAGCAGCTTTTGGAAGCCTCGAAGGAGAAGCAACGGGAGATCTTGCTTTTCCAGGAGGAACAACTAACCCTCCAGGAGAACTACTCCAGGTAAGAGGGAGTCCATTGAAGGAAAATGGCCCCATTTTCAGATTTAGAAGGGATATTGGCAAGACAGTTAATGGCCTCATTTGGAAATCTGTTTCTTCTCCGCTATTCCTGATTATGGGTGACTTGGAGCAGAAGGGAAGACTTCTGTGGGAACATCTTTTTCTCTCCAAAGTTGGAAGGCTAAAATTTTGTTATAGAAGGATGCAGCATATCGGATACTGGAGAAAGAATGTTCTCATGCTTCCAGTTTATTTAAAAATATTAGTCTCACTGTAATGTAGGAAACATCTACACCAGCCCTGACACTAAGCCCCAGCATAAACTGTGTAAGTGCTTGTCACCATGAAAAGAGCAGGGGCAGTAAGAACGCGAAGCTGTGGTGTCTGCTCCTAGCTACTGTAGCTAATGGCATGACGTCAGGCAAAGTTACTTCACCTCTCTGAGTCTCTGTTTCCACATCTGTAAAATAAAAGTGCTGGGTTTCATGACCCCTGGGTTGACATCCAGGGCTAAAACTCTCTGATGCAAAGGCTAGCTCACAGCTGGTTGCCCTGGGGACCCTTGCCAGCTCAGCAGACCCTTGCCTCTACCCTGGCATCTGCAGCATAAGCTGGCCTCCCGCAGCAACAG
>NW_023230459.1:0-864 GCF_002007445.2 Ailuropoda melanoleuca
GGGGAAAAAAGAGACACGTTACACACACAGAAACAAAGATTAGGATACAGCAGATTCCTTGCCTTCTGTCACTCGTGTGAGGGAAACAACATCTTTAAAACACTGAAGGAACAAAACTGTCAACCTAGAATTCTCCACTCAGAAAAAATATCTTTCAAAAATAAATGGGAAATAAAGATATTTTTTCAAACATACAAATGCTGTACTAACACTTGCACCACTAGAATTGTCGTAGGAAGTTCTTTAGGGAGAATGAAAATGTATCAGATGGAAATATGGATCTCCGCAAAGGAAATGAGTGCACCAGAAATGATAACTACATGGGTAAACGTATAAAGTTTTAAAGATTTATTTATTTATTTTGGGGAGAAAGAATGCACACATGCAAGCCAAGGGGGAGTAAGTGGGGGGGGGCAGAGAGAGAGGGAGAGAGACAGACTTCCCATTGAGCGTGACCCTGAGATCATGATCTGAGGCAAAATCAAGAGTTGGGTGCTTAACTGACTGAAACATCCAGCCGCCCCAAGAGGGACTCATCCAGGATTTGAATAAATATATAAGGTTTAAAAAATTACTCAAATCTCCTTTAAAGATTGACTCTTTAAATAAAAAAAATAATAACGTGTTGGGGAGTATATGTGTAAGTAAAATGTTAATGCCAGAAGAGGATAAATGGAAATGCAGTACTTTTAAGTTTCTTATAATACATGTAAAATGGCATCCTTTTACTTGAAGGAGAACTGATGAGTTAAAGGTGTCTACTATCAACCCTAAAACAACCATTAAAGTAAAAAACAAAGAACTTTAGCTCACTAGTCAAAAAAAGGGAAACAAGAGAATTTATTATTATTATTATTATTATTA
>NW_023230460.1:0-864 GCF_002007445.2 Ailuropoda melanoleuca
AAAACCTGAACAGACCCATAACCAGCAAGGAAATTGAAGCAGTAATCAAAAATCTCCCAACAAACAGGAGTCCAGGGCTGGACAGCTTTCCAGGGGAATTCTACCCTGGGAAGAAATAAAAGACATTCAAAATGGCAAAGAAGAAGTCAAACTCTCACTGTTTTCAGATTACATGATACTTTATGTGGAAAACCCAAAAGACTCCACCCCAAAATTGCTAGAATTCATACAAGAATTCAGCAACATGGCCGAATATAAAATCAATGCACAGAAAATCAGTTGCATTTCTATACAGTAACAGTGAGACAGAAGAAAGAGAAATTAAGGAGTCGATCCCATTTATAATTGCACCAGAAACCATTAGATACCTAGGAATAAACCTAACCAAAGAAGTAAAAGAACCTGTACTCTAAAAACTACAGAACACTTATGAAAGAAATTGAGGAAGACACAAAGAAGTGGAAAAACATTCCATGCTCATGGATTGGAAGAATAAATATTGCTAAAATGTCTATGCTACCTAGAGCAATCTACACATTCAGTGCAGTCCTTCTCAAAATACCATCAGTTTTTCACAGAGGTGATGCAAATAATCCTAAAATTTTTGTTGAACCAGAAAAGACCCTAAACAGCCAGAGGAATGTTGAAAAAGAAAACCTAAGCTGGTGGCATCAGAATTCCGGACTTCAAGCTATATTACAAAGCTGTAATCATCAGAGAGTATGGTACTGGCACAAAAACAGACCCATAGATCAGTGGAACAGTAGAGAACCCAGAAATGAACCCTCAACTCTCTGGTCAACTAATCTTTGACAAAAGCAGGAAAAGAATATCCAGTGGACAGTCTCTTCAACAAATGGTGTT
>NW_023230461.1:0-864 GCF_002007445.2 Ailuropoda melanoleuca
AACATCAGCGATCAAGTGCCTGGCTTCAGGGAGCTGCACTCCAACAGGATGACTCAGAGCCACCCTGGGCCTGTTACACCACCTCGCTGAGCCCTGTCTCCAGCTTTAAACCTCGGATATTCCTGTCTTTCTGGTAAATGTCGGGCTGTGCAGACATTTGACAGTGCAGGGCCTGACCCAGGAAGCCGTGGACTCAGGAAGTTCATGGCTCCCATTTAGGCCAAGCTCTCCTCCCCACAACACCACAACAGCGGACTTGGGCCACGGGTCCTACGTCTCTTCTCAGTGGTGATGACAGCGGCCACCAGCGGCAGCCCCTAGTGGTATTTCGTCTTGGCCAAAAGCCTGAAGATGTATGCCAACTCCAGTGTCAGCTTGGCTGCTGTGAACTGCCTCACCGTGGTCCCCACCTCCACCGTTGTGAATGTGCTGGGGCTGTTGCTGGCCAGGCAGTAGGGTATCTGGTACCTACCCTGTGGGCAGGGCAGGAGGACCACACATTGGTCACATCACCCCCCTCAGACCCCGCATTCCTGCCAGCTTGCCACCACCACTCTGCTTTCTTTCCCCAACATTCTTCCTCCTCTGCTATCATCTGAGAGGGAGGGCACAGCTGTGGTGATGGATGGATACTCTGAGTGCTGGGCCCCCATGACCCTTGTTCCCCTTCATCCTTCCCACCACCAAGATGTGGACACAGTTTCATCTTTCCCAGGGCTGTTGGAGCTGAGAGAACATGGCAGGAGCCAACCAATGCTCCTGAGGGACAGGCCCAGTTCTCCCTGCTTTTTCACTTCCTCCTCACCCCTCCTGCCACCCCCCTTATCCTCCCAGGGCCAAGGGCAGTGCCTCCTCCTAGAATGT
>NW_023230462.1:0-864 GCF_002007445.2 Ailuropoda melanoleuca
GTGAGCCAACAGACTCAAGATCCTGGAGAGCCAATAAGGCAGACAAAGTCTAAAGGCAGTGTACTGGAGAACTCCCTTTTGCTCAGGAAGCTTCTCTTTTTGTTTTATTCAGGCTTTCAACTGATTCGATGAGGCCCACCCACCATATGGAGGACAATCTGCTCACTCAGAGTTTACTGATTTAAATGGTAAAGTCATCCAAAGGCACGTTCCAATTTGACGCATAAAATTAACATCACAAAGGCAAAGGAGACACCATGGTGTAGCCCCCACTACACTCGTCTTTTCAAAAGAATGATCTTTTCAAAATATGATGCTATGTTGATTGCCTATTCAAATGGAAAGTGTTTCCCAATCCTTAACTCACATGATACACACCCACACACAATTCCAGATAGATTGCAGATCAAAATATAAAAAAAATTAATAAAGGTTTTAGAAGGACATTTTAGTATCCTTGGAATAGGCAAAGATTTTTTTAAACATATGAAATATTTAACCATTAAAGGAAAATTGAGAAAATGGACCAAATTAAAATCAAAGACTTCTATTTATTAGAAAAACAAAACAAAACACTAAAAGAGTAGAAAGGCAACCCACAACACAGGGGATGATACTCAAATAAAAATGCCCAATGAAGGACTCATATGGATATAAAATAATTTTTACAAATTGAAAAACAAAAAGTCAAATAACTAGAAAGTTCATTTCATAAAACAGAATGGCCAAGTGGCCCATAAGTATATGAAATGATGCTTATTAACATCACTACTCACTAGGGAAATGTAAATTAAAAGCACAGCATAATACCATTTTTATACCTACTGGAATGGTTAGAGTTTAGAAGCTTGACAAAACCAAGGG
>NW_023230463.1:0-864 GCF_002007445.2 Ailuropoda melanoleuca
ACACACACACACACACACGTCCTCCTGCACGCTGCAGAGGCGGCTAGCTGGCCACAAAGATGGCGTGGGTTTGCGCTGCGCAGTAGCTGCCCGGCCAGCGACCAGACGCCCGGCCGTCCAGGATGGGGCGGGGCTATTTCCTGCCAGTGGAACGACAAAGTAAAATGGCACTTCCGAGCCAGATGGTTAAGAAGCGAGTGTGCCAAGCTCCCTTCCCCCACACACTGGCTGAGTGGGGAGAGCTCTGAGGACATGGATGGGGACAGACCCCTCAGATGGACGCAGCGTAGGCCTCGAAATGGCCATGTGGAAGGCCCCTCCCCCAGGATCCCCCACAGGGGACCCGACATGAACGGGATGCACACTTCTATTGTGTTAAAGCAGTGGGAACATGGGGTTGATCCATTAGCACAGCTCACAGAATCAACAGGAAAAGAGTATCATATACATTCTAAAACACACACAAAACAGAAATTAAAGAATGAGATTTTAAGAGCAAATATAAATAGAAGCTCCCGAATGTCCTCACCCTCACAGCAGATTACCTCGTGCACCCGCAGCATGGCCGCGTCCCTTGGGAGAACTCTGACCTCACCCTCTCTGAACAGCTCTGCTGTTCGGTAGATTTCTAATAAAGGCACAACAGGAGACTGTGTAGGACGCTCTTGCTCATAGAAAATGTGAACGAGGTACGGAAGGGAAAACCTGATTAGCTGGAGTACCCTTCTGATAGTATAACACGTTTAAGAAATAAAACAGACAAGGGGCGCCTGGGTGGTGCAGTCGTTAGGCATCTGCCTTGGGCTCAGGGCGTGATCCTGGCGTTCTGGGATCGAGTCCCACATCAGGCTCCTCCGCTGGGAG
>NW_023230464.1:0-298 GCF_002007445.2 Ailuropoda melanoleuca
TATGTCTGGCTTGGTCTCATGACCCTGAGATGATGATCTTAGCCAAAATCAAAAGTCAAATGCTTAACTGATTAAATCACCCAGGTGCCCCTCTAGTTCTGCTTTCTAAGAACACCAAGGAGCAACGACACACCTTTATCAATGATCATACCTAGCATCCATATCTTGCTTTCAAAAAATTAATATATTTTTTCTTAGATCATTTTATTTTATTTTTTTTTAAAGATTTTATTTATTTGACAGAGATAGAGACAGCCAGCGAGAGAGGGAACACAAGCAGGGGGAGTGGGAGAGGAAG
>NW_023230464.1:406-1859 GCF_002007445.2 Ailuropoda melanoleuca
TTTCTTAGATCATTTTAGATTTACAGTAAAATTGAATGGAGTACAATGACTTTCCATAAATCTACTCATGTTTCTTCCCCCAGTTTTTACTATTATCTCTCTTTAGAGTGATGACTCTGTTGCACTGATGAGCCAATACTGATACATTATTATAGATTAAAATTCAAAATTTACATTGTTTCATTCTTCGTGTTGTACACTTTATGAAAAATGTACATTTTGACAAATGTGTAATGGCACGGATCCACTATTAGAAAACCATACTAAATAGTTTCACTGCTTTGCTGTATCTACACCTCTCTCCCTCCTTCCAACCTCACCCTGACCTCCTGGCATTCACTGAACTTTTTATTGTGTCCATAGTTTTGCCTTTATGGAGTGACACATAGTTGGAATCATGCAATATGTAACTTTTTTTTATTAGCTTCTTTCATTTAGCCATATGCATTTAATGTTCCAACATTTTTTTTCATGGCTTGAGAGCTCATGTCTTTTTATTGCTGAATAGTATACCATTGTATGGGTTTACCACAGCTTGTTCATCCATCCATTAAAGAATATCTTGGTTGCTTCCCAGTTTGGCAACTACAAAGAAAGTTGGTATAAATGTTCATGTGCAGGTTTTTATGTGAACATAAGTTTGGAGTTCATTTGGGTAAATGCCTACGAGCATGAGTTCTGGATTGTCTTAAGACTATGTTTAGTGTTGTAGCAACTGTCAAATTGTCTTCCAAAGTGGCTTTACCATTTTGCATTTCCATAAACCATACATGAGAGTTCCTGTTGCTCTAAATTTGCACCATCATTTAATGTCGTGTTTTAAATTTTAGCCATTCTGATAGGTCTATAGTGATATCTCATTGTTGCTTTAATTCGCAGTTTTTAAATGACACATGACGTATGATGTTTTTATTTCATATGTTTATTCGCTATTTGTATATTTGATGAGACTGCTCTTTACATATTTTTTAATTGTGTTAGTTTCTTAAGATTTCTTAATATATTTTGTGTTATAGTCCTTTAGCAGATATGTCTTTTGCAATGTCCCTACATGGCTTGCCTATTAATTTTCTTAATACTTTCACAGAGAAGGAGTTTTTAATATTAATGAATATTAATTTTTTTTCAAGGAGTGCCTTTGGCATTTTAACTAAAAAGTCATTGCCAAACTCTAATTAACTTAGATTTTCTCCAAATAACTTAGATTTTCTCAAAATTTATCATCTAGGTGTTCTGTATTTTGTGTTTTACATATAGTGTATGGTCAATTTTGACTTAATTTTGTAAGAACTTTTCTTTTTTGCATATGGATGTCCAGTTTTTACAACAACATGTTTTTCAAAATAGTATCCTTTCTCCATTGATTGCCTATAGTCCTTTTTAAAGATCAGTTGACTATACTTGTGTTGGTCTATTTCTGAGCTATTATGTTTCATGGTCTATTTGTCTATTA
>NW_023230465.1:0-864 GCF_002007445.2 Ailuropoda melanoleuca
TTTTTCAAACAAAAAAACACTCGTACCCTTTCCTCATCTACATGCATCTGGACCAACACTACGCTACAGAGACAGATGTAGTGAAGACCGCAATGCTCCCAGTATCCCACGTGCTCCTCCGTATTTCCCAGCCCCCTTGCACTTAGGTGAGGCCGGATGACTAGTCCCAGCCAATGGGCTGAGGAGAGAAGTGAGGTAATTACTGCCAAGTCAAAGCAGACAAGAATGGGTGTGAGTTCTCTCTATAAGCTTTCTTCTATCCTGGTGACTGGCAGGGAGCCAGAGGGTGGCACTTCCCTCACCTGGGAAACAGAGTGGCTGTGTAGAGCGTGGCCTGCCCTCCTCTCCCACTCACCTCCACTTCGGACATGTAGCATGAGCAAGGAAGAAACCTTTGTTGTATCAATCCACTGAGATTCCAGAGTTAATCTCTCATGGCGACATAACCTAAACTATTGCTTAGAGTAGAACATAAACCACTGGCAGAGCCAGAGATAATTTTAGGTAGTCCATATGCAGCATTAAACACTGAGTTCCAGAATGAACGAGCTGTTCCTTTTTCATTCTGTGAAAGCCCTTCTGCTAGTCTAGAGAAGACGGTCTCATTTGGTGCTACTCAGTCTTTAGGACTATTTTTTAACAAAGAGAGGGCAGCCTCAACATATTTGCAAGCAACATCAGCTGGCTTAGAATTTTATTAATAAGATTGTTTTGAGATGCCTTGGTGGCTCAGTTAGCGTCTGCCTTTAGCTCAGGTCATGACCCCAGGGTCCTGGGACCGAGTTCCGCATCCGGCTCCTTGCTCAGCAGAGAGCCTGCTTCTCCCTCTGATTGCCGCTCCCCCTGCTTGTGTTCTCTCTCCCT
>NW_023230466.1:0-864 GCF_002007445.2 Ailuropoda melanoleuca
ATAATAAATTTTCATATTCCAAAAAAATAAGTAAATCCACACCTAAACTCAACAGCTGGACTGACCCTAGACCTTCTCAAAAGCAACAATATATCTAAGAAGAAAATAAAATAGTATATCAAGAAACTGAGAGAAAATCATTGCCAATCTAGAATTATATAGGTAGTTACACTATCATTCAGGAGTGAAAGGGAAGTATACACATTCTCAGGCAAAGCCAGAACCAGTTTTATCATACATAGACCTTCCCTTAAGATCTAATAAAGAGTCAATGTTAGATTTTTTCATTTGTGTTTTCCTTTTTGGTGCAAAGACTTTAAATCTAAATAGGGATTGCCCTTTTGAGAAGTGAGGGTGAGAGATAAAAGAAAACAAAACTATTTATATTTGTATATATTTTGGATATATTTGGCTTCAAGAAACAAATCTAAAATGGTTTAAATTGTTACAAAAATGACTAATAGAAATCAAGAGGTAAAGTAGGCTCCTGGTTAGTAAATCAGTGGCTAACTGATATTAGCAACAGCCCAATATATTGCTATGACTTCAGTTGCAACCTAAATTTGCCAACTAACTTTGGAGCCATAAATTAACTGTAGCAGTTCCATACATGATATACAGGAATAACCAGCCTCAGAGGATTACATGAGTCTATTCTGTCCCTGCTTATTAGGGGGAAAAACAACAACAACAAAACATAGTGAGGATAAATTTTCCAAAAGCCCCAGGTAGACTTCCCTCATGATCCATTGACCAAGATTAGAGCACATTCCCATTACCAAACTCAGAGGAGAGAAACGAGCTATTATAATTTGCATAGACCTATTCACTGGGGGAAGATTTGATGTTGAGGGATTAATCACA
>NW_023230467.1:0-864 GCF_002007445.2 Ailuropoda melanoleuca
ATAAAGTATTCTTGGCTGCATATTCTTCTCGTTTAGTACCCTAAATATGTCTTGCCAGCCCTTTCTGGCTTGCTAGTTTTCTGTGGACAGGTCTGATGTTATTCTGATGTTCCTCCCTCCATATGTAAGTAACCTCCTCTCCCAGCTATTCTCAGGATAGCTTCTTTGACTGTAAAATTTGTAAGCTTCACTATTATATGTCATGGTGCTGATCTATTTTTATTGATTTTGAGAGGGGTTCTCTCTGCCTCTTGGACATGAATGCTTGTTCCTTCCCCAGATTAGGGAATTTCTCAGCTATGATTTGCTCAAATACACCTTCTAGCCCTCCCCCCTCAGTGATCCCAGTAATTCTGATATTGGAACATTTCATGGTATCATTAATCTCTCCAGTCTTCTTTCTCATGTGCTACTAGCAGCCTATCTCTGTATTCTTCAACTTCCTTCCTTTCCATCAGCTTATCTTCTAGATCACTAATTCTCTCTTCTGTTTCCTTTACCCTGGCTGTTAGAGTATCCAGTTTAGACTGCATCTCATTCATAGAATTTTTTAGTTCAGCCTGATTAGATCTCATTTCTGCTCTTAGAGATACTATATTGTCACTAATGCTTTTTTTAAGCCTAGCTATCCTGAATTTTATCTCTGACATCTTGCTTATATTCATATCCATTAGTTCTGTGGCAGTGGACATTGTCTCTTGTTTCTTTTCTTTGTTGAGAGTTCCTCCTTATAGTCATTCTGTTGAAGATGGTTGAGGGAATATACAGAGTCCAAAATATCAACCATGACCCAAGCAAGATGCACCCTAGCAAAATCCAGAGTGGTCAGAAGCCACCACAAAAAAAAAAAAAAAAAAAAAAAAA
>NW_023230468.1:0-864 GCF_002007445.2 Ailuropoda melanoleuca
ATCCCGGAACGCCGGGATCACGCCCTGAGCCGAAGGCAGACGCTTTAACCGCTGTGCCACCCAGGTGCCCCTTAATTTTTATTTTTTAAGATTTATTTTAGAGAGTGAGAGTCGGGGGGGAGGGGTGGTGGGAGAGAATTTTCAAGCGGACTCCTCGCCGAGCACAGAGTCCAATGTGGGGCTTACTCCTACCACTCATGAGATCATGGCCTGAGCTGAAACCAAGAGCTGGACCCTTAACCAACGGAGCCATCCAGGTGCCCGTTTTGATTTTAAATTCCACATATGAGAGAAATCATATGGTATTTGTCTTTCTCTAACTTAATTTGCTTGACTCTAGCTCTATCCATGTTGTTGCAAATGGCAAGATCTCATTCTTTTTTATGGCTGAAAAATATCCCATTGTATATATATACACCACATCTTCTTTGTCCATTCATCTATTGATGGTCACTTGGGCTCCTTCTGTATTTGGCCATTGTAAATAATGCTGCTATAAACCTAGCAGTGCATGTATCCCTTGACTTGAATTTTTAAATCGATTCTTGTTTTGTTTTTGTTTTTGAGGGCATTTATTACTCCATTACGTGCATTACAATATGAGATTTTATCATTTTACTCATTACTAGGTTTGAGGATTTTTCTTGCCTTTTTTCCTTCTTTTTCCAAAAGATGTTTTTCTTCTCCTGTTTCCTTCTTTATGTTTTCTTGCTTTTAGTATACTTTCTCATGCCATGAGTAAGTAAATGGTACCAAACAGGTCTTCCCATCATGAACAACTATAAAACTGGAAAAGCAAATGAAACATCTTTTTTAAGACATCGTACATCAGGACTAAATGCTGGGGGGGGGGGGGGGAAGCCA
>NW_023230469.1:0-400 GCF_002007445.2 Ailuropoda melanoleuca
CCCTTTTGCCCCCACCCCGGCCTGGCAGAGAGCGTCGGGGCACCTGTGTCCTGGAATTGCCGTGATTCTCCTGGACGTGGGCTGACGCTTTCCACACACACTGGTCCAGAGCTCGTGGGGTGTGTACAGTGTCCTGAGTCCTAGAGGAGTCTGTTCGTGAAGGCGAGGGACAGCTCGGCATTGCCTGGGTTCAAACACCAGGCAGAGCGGGCTCTGGGAGGAAGCGGCGGGAGGGGTGAAGGTGGAGGTGTGTCCTGGGAGCGCAGTAGGCGGGGCGCCGAGGCTGGCTCCCTGAGTGGTCAATGCAGGGCGAGGGGCGGGGCCCTGGAGGGACACGCCCACCGGCCATTTACAGAATGGACGCGGGGTTCTCCTTTGTCCTGGGCCTAGCTCAGGACTC